>NW_015373961.1:164995-255310 GCF_001272555.1 Dufourea novaeangliae | reverse complement strand
AAAAAAAAAAAAAAAAAAAAAAAAAAAAAAAAAAAAAAAAAAAAAAAAAGAGAAAAAACATCGATGCACCTTTTAAGAAACAAAGTCACCGACGTCATATACATTTGTTTTTCTTTTTTAACCCGTATGTAAAACGGCCAACGATCGCGGGTCCTTCTCCGGGAAACACTACCAGACCAGACGGTAAATCGTGGCTTTTGTAAATTCGCGTTGCTCTTGCCGCGCGTGTTATTTTAGAAAATAAACCGTCGCTTATGTTCCCATCCGCCGGCTTTCTGTGTGTTGTGTTGAATTGTGGGTATCGACGAAAACCGGAATAACATATGTATATGCACACACAACAAATTGGTCGTAACGACCGTAGTGTACTATAGCAGCTTCCGTCGAGCTCCGCGTGAGGCGCTGCTGACGCGCGGGCTTAAGATTTACGTGGGATTTACACGCTCAAGATTAATTCCTCGACTCCGTCGAAAGACGTTCCAAACACCGATCCCCTCCCCCTCGCCCCTAGATCGTTGCGAATGCTTCACCGCGGAAAATAAACGTTTCTCGCTATCGTTGCGATCGTTGCCCGTGAAACGTCTGTCGGCACGGATCCCGTGGTCAGTTTCTAAACCGGGGCGAGATTTATCTAGTAATTCGCCAGAGTTTCAGACCCAATGGCCGGGGGTGAGGGCTGTTTATAATTGGATTCGACCGGGAACACACTGCACGCGTGAATATCGATTCTTTCGAAACGGCGATTCCAACTCGCGAATCGTGTCGCAACCGCGCTGCCCTTTTGTGCGTATGTATATTTCGTTTTATTTCCATATAACAGTTCGATGGTGATTTCGTGACCGGGCTCGGTTATTCGACAAACTTTTCTCCTCGATTATTCGAGAGTATCCGTTCATTCGATAACTTTTTTCTCCCTAGTTGTCCGATAACCACCCTCGGTTGGTAAATTGTCACGATTGCTTTGACGGCATCGTGACTTTTCGTAATACAGAAGAAATTGTCAACGGAGAACAATTGAGGGGCCCAATACACAAGCGCTATACCTCAAAATATTGACCCGACCATGGCAATAATAGTTAGAGTGATATAGCTCCATCTTGCGCCTGACCCTTCAGTTATTAATGCAAGCACGTTCCTCTCCAGTCTCGATTCGCGTGATCTTCAAACATCGACACCGTGCGACATATTGGCCGCCAAAAGTGACAATTAAAAAAGATAACCAACGAAAGGAACATCGTTTTCGTGTTCGGAACTCGGCCGATTACCCGTGTAGAGCTCAAAGGGGAACAACGAGAAGGCTTCACACATGTCACACACACACACACAAACGGCTGACGGACGTGTATAGAGTTCTCGAGTCTAATCGGTCGGTGGAAAGCCAAGTCGTAGATAAGCGCGCGCGTGCCGCCGCGTGCGTCGTGTTCGGTATATGTACCACTGGTGAGAGAGACACCGAAATGCCTACGGTATGACGCGTGTGCACGGCATTCCGTGAGGAAGTGGCGGTTAATAAATCTCAATCCCCGGGACACAACCGTCACTCTCTCTCTTTCTACCAGCAATGCTGAAGAATTCGTCGAAGCAGGCCAACGCGGGGACAGAGGTTCCGGTGTCCATTAATTCCGGCCCGGTCAGTCCATCCGGCACGGAGACCACACCGAAGCCGCGGAAGAAGCTGTCGTTCAAAGAGCCGGAGATCCTGAACTATCTGAGATCGAAAAAACCGTTCTCGAAATCGAAACCGCCGCCCCTCCAGTTGGCGCGTCCGACGCCCAGCGTCGATTTCAGCTTCGATGAGAACCCCTACGAGGAGGAGAACGATGACCTCGAGGAACTCGAGGTAAAATCCCGCGCGCACGCATGCACGCTATGCCGAGACACACCGATAGATCGTTTATGGGGGTAAGGTGTCTCCCGCGAGGCTTGCAGTTGACACACGCCCGGGATTCATGGGAAATGTAAACGAGACACGGAATTCACCACTGTTCCGCCGATGTCATGAATCACATTGAACCGTGCGTTTCAGAACTACGATCTTCGGTATTTCAGTACTCGATTTTTGGTATTCAGTACTTGATTTTTGCAGTACTCGGTACTTTAGTACTCGATACTCGATTCTCGGTATTCCAGTACTCGGTACTCAGTTTTTAGTACTTAGTACTCTGTACTCGACTTTCGGTTTTCAGTACTGGATTTTCAGTATTCAATACTTAGTACTGGATTTTCGGGTCCTGGTATTGAAGTATTGAATATTTGTTGTACTCATTGCCAGTATTTCATGGCTGATTTTCAATACTCAGTACTTGATCTTTGTTATACAACACTTGCATATATTCCATGTTGAATACTTGGTATTTGGTGCTAAATATTCAGTCGTCAGTACTTAGTACTTCGTATGTATTATACTACCGTCGATATTCCTGTTTAGTAACCCAAATTGTTCGGAACATTCAAATATACCGGCAGTTTCACACGTTCGAGTGTTTAGAATGGTGTAACGTTTGAAAAGTCAAACAGTCAGATTCTACAATGTCTCGAATAAATGTTCGTATACGCTTGAGATTTGCACGTTTCGAATATATTCAACGTAAATATTCCCGACTTGAAATTGCGAT
Source organism: Dufourea novaeangliae (assembly GCF_001272555.1). Taxonomy (NCBI): domain Eukaryota; kingdom Metazoa; phylum Arthropoda; class Insecta; order Hymenoptera; family Halictidae; genus Dufourea; species Dufourea novaeangliae. Next base: position 252,695 of record NW_015373961.1, on the reverse strand, counting down.
GATTACACATGCAATGCTATACTTTTCTGCTTCCCGCGTATGCATTATAGGGGGTGTTTCTAAAACCATGAACTAAGTCTCGAAGATTGCACATTGTGCTCGACTGTACTTACCATACGCGCTTCTTATTCTTAGAAACACCCTGTATACGATCTCCAAAATTGTCATACTTATTTAGCCACGTTCGATTGAAAAAGTCGGATTTCGTTAGAGTCAAGCGATGAGGGTGGTCAGGACGGTAGGACAAGCTTTCGAGGTGTGCCATAAATTAAGTATAAACCACGCCACGGAAGACCGTGACAGAGGGGACAAGGAACGGGAGAGGGATCACGTGGAGAATCATCGTGACGTTTACGAGGACCAAGACGAAATACCGAACGAGCAGTCGCAGCCATCGCCGTCCTCTGTGCACAAAGGTTTAATATTTCCTCTGACTTCTGTTTAGTCGTAAAGATACTCGTTCCGTGTTGCCATTAATCCTCTCCAACATTCTTGGGCCCTCTCGTATTGTGCAATAAATTCCAATGGTGTCGTTCACCGACTAATTGGTGGCCAATGAAATGTTTTTTTTTTTAATCTCATACACGGAACAAACGCATGATACTTTGTCGTTCACCGTCGTGAATCGAATGATTTTTAGATATATCGCTGTTAGGAGATACGGAGGAATCTGTACCGGAAAAGACTGTCCCATGTCTTCTCAGGTCGCACGAAGTCCCAGCTACTACAGCGTCTACCACGCCGATAAGACAGTCGCCGTCGGTAAGATAGAACAAACACTCGAATCTGCACCACAGACGAGATATAAGAATAGACCTAACATGCAATGTAATTTTCTGTCTCATGCTTTGGGGGCGTCAGAAGCTGTCGTACCATTTCAGTATTACATTCTTTGCTAGCAAAGCGTGGGCAATAATGTATGTTATGTATATCCCCATATGCAGTCACAGGTGTGTATGTGTGCTGTGCGTCATCACGGTGTCGAACGTAGTTCCTGAAGTCGAAAACTTTTATGTGGGGTGCGCTCGAACCAGCGTCATTTTCGTGGGACACCAAGTCCCATAAGATGTTAGGTCTATTCTTATATCTCGTCTGTATGTACTCTCGCGAGCAAACACGGTTTCCGCTAGAGGAAAAAGTGGCGTAGGAGAAGGACCTCCTACAACTTGATCAATTTATTCTAAAAACTGAAATAAATGGTAAATCGAATGTTAATTTATATTTCAATTATTCCCGCAACCAAATCGCAGGAGGTTCTTCCCCTACGTCACTTTTTCTTCTAGCGGAAGCCGCGTTTGCACGTCAGTGTACATACTTGGGGTCGATAACGGAAGAAAAGAGAACGACACAAGAAGGTCGATGAGCGTTCTTTTTTTTTTTTTTTGTGTTTCGACCAATTCTTTATGCACTTGGGGACATCGAAGGAAAGTGTAAATTTCTGTAAACCGTATTTAATCGTTTGTTTGCGAAGGGCACGGTAACCTCCGATTGCGGAGGATTACTCGTTGGCGGCGAATTGACCGCTCTGAAGCATGAGATTCAACTGTTGCGAGAGCGATTAGAGCAACAGAGTCAACAAACCAGAGCCGCCGTTGCCCATGCGCGATTGCTTCAGGATCAGCTTGCAGCTGAAACGGCAGCTCGCGTCGAAGCTCAAGTAAGTGTTGTTGACACTTGACGCTTGTTTGATGGTTTCTCGATATCGTTGGAATGATATCAGAATGCACTCGGTGTTCTGATACGTGCGATCGAATCTTCGGATGGGTGTTGCGTTAATCGTAGACAGACTTATACAACAAATAAGTATAAATATATATATGGAGGGCTTAGAGGCCAATAAGTGTAAGTCACAAAGTAAGTTAACAGATACAATTGTTTAGAAAATTGACTGTAAAAAGTAATATGTGCTATTAGCAAATAAAAAATGATTTATATGTATAGGATACATACATATAAAACTGGGTTGCGTGTAAAATAAACAATGAAAGTTTTTGTAAAAAAATATTTACACTGTATAAGTCATTTTTAATGAAAGAGTGACTTACATCGATTGACTTCTGAACCCTTCATATGTATATTAGTAGATAGTAAATGTAAATAATATACCATTTCACAAACTGTTTTTCAAATACAGGGTTGAAACAGAAATGTATCTTTTCGATTTGGAGAACTGTCAAGTTCTTATTTCATTGCGTTTTGTACACTTACATTTAATTATTGTATATGCATAGCATTCGCAGTCTACTATTCATTGGCTACGGATTCAAGAAAAAAAGACATTAGAAATGATATAATAATTATTTCATTGTTTTCTATTCTTGTTCCCATTAGACAAGAACACATCAGTTGTTGGTGCAAAACAAAGAGCTATTGGAGCACATTGGCGCGCTGGTCGGCCACCTACGAGAGCAGGAACGTATCTCGAGCGGTCACATAACCTCGCAGTCGCAGATGCCAGGCGCGGCAACCATACAACAAACGACGACGGTTCCTGACTTGTCGAACCTCGGCCAGGTAACGCTCTATCGAATACCATGACACAAGTGTTCGACAGCCAGCAAGCCGTGTGCCTGCGAACGTTGCATTCCGATTAACGTTTAACACACTGTATTTTGTACTGTCCTTTTCTGTTCTTTTTTTTTCTGTTTTTACTTTCCTTTTTATACCGTAACGCCTTTTGTACCGACGCCTTTTTTTTATATATATATATTTCATAATAAACCGATTTCATATACACCTTTATTTCTGTTCTGCACCTGTCATTGAATTATTTTCGAGCATAAAAAGAAATAAAACAGCGGGAAATTAACACCGGATTTTTGGAATGGTTTGTTCTGTTACAAGCATTGTTTTTTTGTTTGTCGAGATGTGATTTTTGTTATGTGCCGGACCGATATTGCGTTTGCGTTGTTGTGTTCTGTTCTCAGGTAAGACCTGACCGAACGTATATGCCTTCGAGAATGTTTGCTAATCCGACTGATGTTCTAGTTACTTTGCACGTCTTCATGGGTAGACTGACACGTAATTGGATTGTTGTTTCGAACACGCCACTGCACTCGCGAGGAATACAAGGGAACGCGAGTCCTTGTACTCCGAGTATTTTTAATTCTACACAAAGCGTGATAAAATACGCCAGAATCGCATTACGTAGGGGCGCAATTGAACAGATTCTAGATGGTAAGCTGCCTTTGAAACGCGAGAAAAGTCAGCCGCTTACGCGCGACACGTTTCGCCCTAAGTTGGCCGACAGGAAGATAGCAATTTAATGCTGGCATTAAAGCTAAATCGCTAATCCAATAATCGTGCTAAGCGCCGGTGTGACGCTGTTATGTAACAGGTCTTCGCACGGGACTTTGGACTTTGCGCTACCAACAAATGCTAGGTAACGTTGTTTATTATGAATCCTTACCATACACATCCCCCAAATAACGGGAAAACCTGATCTTTGAGGTACTGAAAGCACTCTTATTGTTTAACGTTCGAAATTTGTTTCCTAGCACAAACCTGAAATTCAGATATCAAAACTTCGATACCAAGATACAATTTTGAATTTTGAATGCTACTAAAGTACACGGTTAATTCTTTGCATTCGTAGAATCGTGTAACATTGCAAAGGGTTAATACAAGTGTTGTCCGTGTATATGTCAGAAGAATCCTCTAATATTGTATCCCGTACATAGTGCCAACGGACAGGAGGACAGAGTTCACCGTGGGAACTGGACCCACCTTCTCCCTACTGTTCTTATCCACCAGACTCCTTGTACTCTGGAAACCTGAATACGCTTGCTCTTCAAGGAAACAATAGCACAACTGATCAACTGCAGTTTCAAACGCAGCTGTTGGAGAGACTGCATAATATAAGCCCATATCAACCTCAAAGGTCACCATACAATACACCGTCTCCATATGCAATGGGTCCTAGTCTCCTCCTACCTCCTAGCAGTAGACCGTCTGTGAGTGAATTGAAAATCCAACGGATATTTTCTTCGCAATTTATGATACATTCCATAAATCCTTAAAAAAAAACTTGCAGAACTCAGCTCAACTGTCTCCAAATTCAATGTCACTGCGGGTCTCCCAACCGAACAGCTTTTCATCATCACCAATAATGACGCACAAGTCGGACAATTGTTGCGGGAATCTGGAGACTCAGGACTCGAAAACAACATTCATAAAGCCCCTGCCTTGCTCCGGCGAAAGGAATACCGTTCACCTAGCCCAGGAGATATTGGGTAAGCAGGATCGGATCAATCTACATGACGAAATACCACCGATCGTGCTGGATCCCCCGCCTCAGGGTAAACGTTCAGAGGCCACAGCTAAACAGATAACGGTCAAAGAGAACTCGATTAACCAAGGAACGAACAATAAGAGCCCTCAGAATCAGAAGAACCTGGCGACCATATTGAGAACACCCGGCCCGCCGCCATCGCGCACCACCAGCGCACGTTTACCCTCTAGAAGTGATTTGATGTCCGAGGTGCAAAGGACAACCTGGGCCCGACACACGACCAAGTGAAGGAATCCTTTCCAAATGTAGCCTTTAAAAGATTAATAAAAACATGTCCTCTACATATCATCTCTCAGGTAGAACAGTTTTCGATGAAATTAGAACGTGAATGTTGAATTTGATTGATTGAAATAGTTAAAACAAATGTTTAGCAAACATGTGTTTAGCTTCAGTGCAAGATTACTGGCGGTGACTTGCGCAATAGTTAAGCTAACGAGTTCGAGGAATCTCCATACTTGATAACTTAAAAGAATCTTGAGCAAGTGTTTATGAAATCCGCTGTGGTTCTACCTGGTTGTACATTACACGAAAAGTTAGGGCTGAGTGATACTATTCTCGCGGATAAACGTAATAGGGTATTTGTGTATGACTTGGAATGTTAGATTTTTGATGTAGCAGGAAGAAATGGTGATTTCTAACTTTCATTCAGAATTCTTTCTTTGTACTCTGTGACGTTATTAGTTTCCCTTACTACATGTGGTACTGTGACGTCCATTATGCAGCATTTATAAGAAAGTCATAATATTTATGGACTCTGTTTAGCCTTTGAAGAAAATGTAGATAGAGAATCATTGCAGGAACAGACTACATGCAAGACTGGAAAAAAAAAGAATCAATACTAGTGGTGACAGTGCAGAATATAACACATGTTTTTGTAGACTGTCAAGCTTGTGCCAAAAATTTAGAGCTCCCAGGAGAATTTATTTTCAATAAAGTGTGTAAAACTGATCGAAGTGGTGATATTGAGTGTATATATACGAAACGTCATTCTTGTATATGTGGCTCAAATAATCTTACAACATCCCTTGGGCATACATAGTCATTTACTGACAAGTGAAAAAGTTCTTCTTTACCCGTATGCATTTTGTCTCGTGGGATTGGTGATGTACAAAAACGATTACCTGTGAAACGTTCGGTGGTGTTCAAAGCAACTGAATTTATAAATAAGTTACAATGTCAATACAAAGAGATTTCATGATCCTGTAATGTGTTGCGTGTGCTAACACATGGTTAAATTCATAACAGTATATATTTAGCTGTATCCCACTTTTTTATAGTTATCTTTTTTTCTTTTATTTATATGAGCCTATTTCTCCACAGGATCAATTTATTTTCCATAAAAGGTAGTAACAAAAAGAGGTACTAAATTAACATGTGAAACATACATCCCATGATTTTTATTGCACTTGATAATAGGTTTTTGATTTTTGCAAGAAAAGCACAGTTCAGATACCGTTGATTCAGTAAGGTTAAAGTAAGTCGAGCAATTCTCTGTAAATAACGGTTATAGATGTCGAAGATTATTCGAGTTCTCCATAGATGTTTCATTTCTACACCATACATAGCAACTTCTTTAGTAATAAAACAAAAATTAAATGAAAATATTTCCTACTTGTATCATAATAAAATGAAATCGCAAGGTCTAAAACTTTTATTTATAATAAAATATTTTAGTATTATTTATAAGTATTTAGTGTGTCTATAATATACAATGCAATATGTTATGCAACTTTTGTATTATATGTTATATATAATTTAGAATTATAAAATTTTATGTATTTTATTAGTGAATAAATGACTTTTATTATAGAATATATCAGGTTAATGAGCCATCCACATCTACACCGATGAACTATGTAGTAGCCTGGTAAGACGGATCATAGAATCCCCGGAGCATGCGTAAGAGACCCCGGTGGCTAAAAAAGTGGGCTCATAGAAACCCCGGTGGAGGCGCCAGGGACCCCGTGTGGTGAGAACGTGGGGTCATAGAAACCCCGGTGGAGGCGCCAGGGACCTCGTTTGCTGAAAACGTGGGGTCATAGAACCTCCCGGAGTATGCATAAGAGACCCCCTGCACAGACGAGCAATTGAATCGAATCGACATATTGTACCGTAGCGCATCTATATTGTATTTCAAACTTTTATATCATTATAATTTATATGTATATATGTATATTCCAATAAACATACGTCAGGTAATATAAGCTTCATTTCATCGAATTGTCTTAAATATAACTGCATAATTATTGTACAATCCTATACTAATTATAGCTGCCTGGTTCAACAGGTTACTACAGAAACTAATTACTGTGCCTACGTCTTTTAAACTTGGGCTGTAGTAGTATCTGCAGAAACTGCCATGGTTGCTGGGTTACTATATAATTTACTTACGGAAGCACGCACAAGTGTCAGTCACATATCGACAGTTGCACGAGCAACATTCGACCGAGCTCGAGAGTTGTACGAGCAACAGCGATAAAGGATCACGTTTCAAAACTCTTGTGTATGCTTCCGGGGTTCTACGACCCCACTTCCTCACTCACCGGGGACCCTGGCGCCTCCACCGGGGGTTCTATGACCCCACGTTCTCCCCACGCGGAGACTCTGGTGCCTCCACCGGGGGTTCTATGACCCCACGGGATCTCTGGCGCCTCCACCGGGGGTTCTATGACCCCACGACCTCACCACACGTGATCCAGCAAGGAAACAAGCACCGTGTGCTGCGGGCTTTAGTTATATTAGAAAGAGATGCCAACTTGTCCGAAAGCTATCTACCTCTTTCTAAAGTTGTTCGTCCGTTTCAGGCTTGCGCAGTCTATAATCTACATATATCAGTCTATATTTCTATGCCTATGAGGATACCAGTTTGAAACGTGTACTTTCATTAAAACAAACACGATGAATTCACTAAGATTCATGACTCGACGAAACATTCATCAAATTCGTCAATTTCACAAATGGTAGGAACTAACATCTTTTGAATATACGGTTATGAGTAAGAAAAAATGTGATTGCATAACCTCATTGTTATACTATATGCAATACAATTAGATAAACACAACTTAACATGGCAACAAACAGTACTGCACTTGATAACACTTATGTGATATAATTCCATACTTATATAGTATTGTTTACTGTACTGTATGATGTTTTAGGAAATTTTGTAGGTGTTAGGTATTATCTTGAAAATATCCTCAGTTTTTCTGTAACTTCTTGGTCCTAAGAGTCTTAAACATTAATAATTGTTTTTCGAAACCTTTCATGTATTTGTTTCTTTTAGCATTGTTCAACAAACTGAAGCAGCTGCTGTTACTGCCAGAGTTGAACCATTAGTTTCTCCTCCAGTTGATACAACTAAGCAACCACCAGTTAGTTCTAAGATAGAACAGATAGCTGATCAAATTGTTACTTTAAATCTTATAGAGGTAGCACAACTAAGTGATCTATTGAAAAAACGATTAAATTTACCAGATGCCCCTATGATGCCCATGGGTGGCTTTGCTGTTGCACCTGCTGCAGTGGTGTGTATAATAATGTTTCTTCAAGATTACACTAACAGTATTATTGTATTATGAGAAATAAATAAATATTTTTAATTTATTTCAGGAAGAAGATGAAGAACCACAAATAGTACAAACTGCATTTACAGTTAAGCTAACTGCCTTTGATGAGAAACAGAAAATACCTTTAATAAAAGAGTTGAAGAATATATTACCAGATTGCAATCTTGTACAGGTAATATAGCCCTTTTATTCATGAATGTTTATAGGACTCCTTTTAAAACTTGGATTCTAACAAATCTGAAAGTTAAAAAGTTATAACGTACTTGTATTAATTTGTAAATAATATTTAAGAATTAATTATACATTTATTTCCTTTGTTAAATGATTTTTTGTAGTTGTATATAACAAAACTTAATTAAACTGTATCAATGTACTTGCTCCTCTGACTTAATTTTTCTTACAGGCTAAAAAGTTTGTTGAAGCTTTACCAGGAATAGTTACAAAAGATATTACAAAGGAAGAAGCAGAGAAGTTAAAAGATACCATTACAAAAGTAGGTGGTACTGTGGAAATCGTTTAATTCTTGAATATTAGTTTGTAAATCTACATCCAGGAGATCGCTTAAGAGGTCTGATAGTATTTTGTAATAATTTCTAAACCATTTAAGACTAAAATAAAAGAAATTACCTAGCTCTGTAATGCAATACAAATTCCTGTTCCATTAGCATGCATTTTACGAATCTAAAAATAATTATTAGGTTCTTTTGTACACCAGCATTGTTTATAAGTGTATATCATATTAATTCTTGTATTTTTTTGTGAATAGTCATTACTGTAAGATACATACACGATTAAATTTAATCTTACCAATTTTTTCATAAAACACCATGTATAACACTTTATGTAAATAAAAAGCTAGTAAAAGCAAATCCTACAAACATTATCATCAGTTATAAATAGTGTGATACCTAGGAAATATTTTTATTTTTTGAAATATTAATAAAAAATTGCAGTTAAGATATGTTTATTCTAAAAATAAAGAAACAATTCTTTTGTATTCGACTATTTATTACTGAAAATATATTTTGTTTATCTCAATTACTTCATTAACTGCTACTAAAACTAATACAAATTAAGTACAATAAACGAAGACTGTAATTGACGCTTTCGTTAATTCCATTCAGCAGTTGACATTCACTAATATTGTCGACTCTACCTTTACTCCGATAAGAATAGTCATTCGTTTCATTTCAAGACACACGTAAAATAAACATTTATTTTCATGATAGCATAATTATTGTCCATACAAGTGTTCATTCTAATGCGGAGCCACGTATCGAAAAACTCTATCGATCGATCGTGCGGAACTAAATCCTCAACGACCATTTCTTTTGTTTAATATACTGCTTGCTCTATTTCCGTGTCATTAATTTTCTTGCAACCGGTTGTGTTATTCCTCGCTTCGCATTGTTTGAAAATAGTTGGGTAAGTAAGCCGATTCATATGCAAAACACGATGCATTTGAAGTTAATCAACGAATTCAACAACTGGCGCTGCGATAACAGTCGTATCGATAAAATAAGGGGCGTAGCAATTACATTTACGATCTCAATCCTCATCCAATTCATAAAATAGTTATAAAGGTGTTGAAAACTAGTATCCAATCCACAGATTACCATTTCAAGTGTACTCGATTCTAGAAAATCTATTTCGGTTCAGGGAGGGGGAATACTGCGAGAAATTTTTTTTATTCCATTGAACGAGTTGAGGCTGAAAGTGCGACGGCACTGCGCCACGACGACTACTGCCACGATGGCCGAGGAGACTGACACAAACGATAAAGCGACGATGGAAAGTATAGCGCAGAACATACTCGAGGTTCGTGTCAGCCGTGATCAGGACAGTGCTCGATAACGTAATAGTGCCTTTCGAAATGTCGAGAGAGATCGTGACACGAGTGACTCGTTATCCGAATCAAATTTTCGGTGATTTTGACAGGTCAGTGCCGGAGGTGGGTCTGCGTCGGATCAAGTGACCGAGTTGGAGTTTCAGGCCTCGCAGGTGATATCGAGGCTCGAGAAAGCCGTCGAGAAGGCGGCCGACGGTGGTGGTACCACTTGGAACAATCCCTCAGGATTCCTGTCGCAGTCGAAAACCCCCGACGAGATATTAACTTTGATTCAGGTAAATACAACGCTAGCAGAAGCCATTGGTACGCGGTCGTTGGTTGATTCCGATGGATTCATTTCCTGATTGGCTCGTGTCTTTGTGATTCTCGGCGAGCAGCCATCACGTGGTTGAACGATTGCCACGAATCGGTCGATTCCCGCTGCGGAGCCGTAAACTGGCGGCGTTTTTTAAATATCAAACATCTCATGTTTAACATTTATAAAACTTATGTCTCTGCTCGTGAATTTGATCACGTTCCTCCCTCATTTCTAGAGTCTGGACAGTTAAATACAACACGGAAATTGTTGACTATCATATCTAACGGACATTCTACCCTTCGTCAACTTTAATTTTCAATCTCGATTTGTCATACTTACAATATAAATTCAGATACGATACTTGCCAAAGCCATGTACCGAATTTATCTTCAATGTCGGAAATAATATATTCCTCTTTATTATATTATTCGGAACACAGTATTTTAAAAAATCATGTTCAGAACATAAAATATCAGATGGAGTAAGAAAAAAATTCGGATATAGTCTAACCCAATCGTGGTGTACCACTCATTCGCTGGAAATGTTGGCCTCCGGAGGGTTAACATTCATTGCATTATGGTTGTTTCTAGTCATGAAATAAAAACCAAGAGCAAACTACTTTATGACTTCCAGGACCTGGTGATTCATGAAGATGCTCCACAGGCAGGAGAAGATGGTTCATCCGAAACAGCGACGAGCCAAGTGACTACTTTACCAACGTTAACAGAACCAGCGAAATTAGCACTAATTACGCACACTATTTCTGCATGTGCGCTCGCACTTCCCAAATCCCATGCTCAGAAGCTAGCTGTCCGTTTGGCTGCAGACACAACCAGATGGCTGAGCCATATCTTTCGTTTCGTCGATTGTGCTTCCTCGTTTCACGAGGATCACCTCGAAGGTTTGGTCAGAGTAACCAGGTTAGCTCTGCACCGAAAATATCCCCGGTACATGGAAGAGGGTTTCACTGCCCTTGCCGCTTCGCCACCCTTAATTTATAGTTCTGTAGCCGCGCCTTCAGGCGTGGTCCAACATCTCTGCAGACAGGTACGAATCTCTTGTATTTTTTGAAGAGCAGCTAAAGACGTTGTGTGTAATATGAGAGTTCAATGTTTACAGTTGTGATACTTGGCATAGTCAAACACATGTAAGAAGTTATATCTTCTGTATTACAGCTTTCTTTGCCACTTCATTGTGTAAGACCCATCCCCCATAACACCATGTTTGGGTCAAGGTATAGTATGGATGTGTCAGCCTTGGAACGACGTTTGGCGGAAGACACGCAATCAAATAGCGTGACACCGTTGCTGGTGTTAGCTGAAGCAGGCTCTGTTTTAACAGGACATTGTGACAATATCGCTAGGTTGCGTGCAATTTGTGATAAGTACAATGTTTGGCTCCATCTCAGAGGACACTCTCTGGCCGCACTAGCATTAAATAGTTCCGCAAAAGATTTGGTATATTAATGTTTACCATTCATTCATGTATTCTTTCATATAGAATACATATAATAAAGTGTTTTTCGATTTCAGCCTTCAAAGGTTTCGGATAGTATTACATTACCTTTGGGTATTTGGCTTGGTATACCATCTCTGCCAGTAGTTGTATCCTTTTAAATAAGTACAGAAAACTTCACGCAAGTGTTTAGATCGAAGAAAATGATCCTTAGCATTACGAATAGACGTTGTACAGATTAACAGACACGAAAGGTGGTCGACCGACTCCAAGGGACACAACTTTATCCTTGGTCTCGGGTTTAATGGCGGACTCTTTGTCAAGACGTTTGCCAACACTGCCTTTGTGGGCTACTTTACAAGCGTTAGGTCGAGACGGTGTACATAACAGATTGAAAAGATGCTTTTTGGCTGTGGAAGATTTGTATAATAAAATCAAGAAATTCACGTGCATAAGGATATTGGTAATTTATGAAGACAACACATCGTCTGTGGATTTACGGATAAATCATAATTGTTATTATGTAACCTTCTTTACAGAGTCAACCACCGGGAGGCGAAACAGGTTCCTATACGATAAATGACCTCCTAACGAACCCTGTGAATAGTCCACAACTGTTCGACGCAGTAGCCAGCGCTTTAGTGTTTCAATTCGTGCCTGCGGACAGGGATTCTCAGGCGACGGAACGCGTTCCTCCGTATTACGACAAGCTAAACTCCTGGCTGGGACAGATTCTTCAAAGAGATATCGAGAATGTACAAATAGAGCTCTGTGAAATTGAACACCATGGAGTTGCGATTCGCATTTGTCCTCTAGAGAACCCGGAAGAACCGCCCTCAACGGAGGATATAGATAACGTAGTAGCTTGCCTCGAACAGCAGATAGTGAGTTCATATAACTGTAACATCTATATATGGTTGCCAAGGCTAGCTGTATTTTTCCAAACTAATTCCTATCACGCGTTCGACAGGAAATACTACTGGCAACAGTCGAACATAAAGAAACATTCGTGAAATTAGTTTCGGAAAACGATTCGTTGCACTTGGTAGAAATGCCAGGTTGGGCAGGTCTTGGCGGTGTGCGTTACGCTCCCCCCACTTGGATTCATGTGATGACAGACCAAGCAAAAGAGGAATTGAATAGATTAAACACGCAATTGGTGGAAGCTTTACGAAGCACAGACGCGGCATTCTCATTGGGTGAAGGAGCTGATGGGCTAGCCTGCGTGCGATTTGGGATGGTTACACAAGACACAGGTAACCTTTACCAGTTTGCACGTGTCCAAAGTTACAGTATTAATAGTCCGTCTGTACCGTAAGAAAGTAATGGAATTAGTGGTTTAATATAGAGAATCGTTTATATTTAATGTTTCGTGATCGTATAAGATGATACTTTTCACAGACGTAGCAGAGTTATTGTCTTTAGTCCTACAAGTTGGTCAAGAAGTGGAAGCCAGTTCCAAGTTACTGGACACTATATCCGAGGTGGTAAAAAGAGGCATTGAGGCAGCCCAGACCGATTTAGAAAGGGAGAATGCGGAAAAACTGTGGCAGGAAGGTATTCTGAGGCACGTGCCTGTGGTTGGAACTTTCGTCAATTGGTGGAGCCCCCCATCGAAGGAGACTGGAGTTCGTGGACGTAGTCTGAATCTCCAAGCTGGTAATTATTTTACTTCCACGCTCTTCTAACAATATTACTTTACAAAGGAAAACGAATTTGAAATATAGGCGTTGTCGAGAGTACGGAGAATATATACAAATATCACATGCAACTGCAACCCAATTCGACGGTGATCAATGGGTCTGGAGCTAGAACACCTCCACAACCTTTGGTCCAAACACCAGTTGGCGCAGGGAGCCAAAGTCACAGTCGCTCGTCAAGCCATTCCAGCTTACAAAGCGGAAAAAGTGTCTCTGTAGTTTCAAACACCGCCTCCCACCCGCAGGTGAAAGAGGAATCGGGTGAGGTGAAATCGTAGTAAACAGACGATATTTGTTTTGATCGAAAAAAAAAGATGATAGTCAAGTTCTCGGACTTGGCGAACGAAGGAATGCTTTAGGATGAAACAGCTAAACGTTTCCCAAAGGAGCTACAGTTTACAGTCGCAGAGCAAAGCATTAGTCCCTAAAGCATGCATCGCAGAGCTTGGTAAACTCGATCGAGGTAAACATGCCATCGTTTTGTCATTCTATTCTGAATAAAACATTCTACGTTGTTTCATTATCACGTTCCGTCGAACAGCATTTCTTTTCTCTTCACCTATTTTAACGGAGGTTCTAGTTTCGGAAGGTCTCTTATGATCTGTCAAATGTGGCTTGTGTACTTACTAAACCCGGTAACGAGTCTAAACTTTTCCAATGAACTCGATCATAAGTATTTCGATACTAATTAACGATTAAAGTATTTCTCACAGCACAATAGTCAGGAATATGTCTTGTAAATAGACTGTGGATGTCCACAAAAGTCACATGGTTATAGATTCGCGAGGATAGAATCTGGAGATTTGTAACTTGGAATCAATTTGTTTCTGTTTAAAATGCAGAAAACTTTGACCTTTGCTCCGCTCCCGGTCATTTTCTCGTAAGTTATAATAAATAATTTCCTTTATTCTAGTTACGTAAAATGAGGAATAATGCAACTTTACTTTATTAAAGTTTCCATTGTATCTAATGAATGTTCCAACACAGGATAAGTGCACATACATCTGCAGTCTACTCATAAGTCATCTTATTGATACAATCCCGAATGTTTTTACGTTCAATTTAGTTAGTTCAATACATACCAATGTACTAATGCAAATTAAAAATTAAAGTAAATTTAAGTAGGTGACTAAGTTTTTCGTTAATAGAGCGTGCACTTTATTAAGTGCACACATGTTTCGAGTAAATTTCAAACCAAAATCTGTTCACTCTTACTTTACCACGATACTTCATTTAAAACGTTCGTACAAAGTGACACGATTTTTATTCTCTCTTAAAGCACAACGTATAAACGATTACGACGAGATATTTTGAGAAAACATCCCTACGCGCGTTCTAACGTTACTCATAACAGCTAAGCTTTTTCCGAGACTTCGACGAAACGCGTCGAGGGAAACATCTAATTAAAAGATTAAAATAACAACTAACCAAAGAGACTCTTGCAAGATTATCGCAAAGCATTTAGGTCATCGATTAGGCCCAAACACTGCGCAATACCTTTGTTAGATTTACATTCGAACAGCTCGAATTGTTGCCGCATAATAATATGTAATTTACGTGGGAACTTTAGTCCTGTCAAATTTAAACAACACTGGTAAAATGTTCGCAATTACTATAGTATTCAATACATCGTTGACAGGTACGGTTAAGTGAAAAAGAAATTACGCTGTATGTATATTTATGTACCAATTGTTGTAATAAAGTATTGCAATCGAGTAAAGTCATGTGTACACTGGTATCATCGTGGCTGGCGAACTGAGAATTTATTACTCTAGTTATTAAGAGTGAATGTAAAATCGAACATTTCCACATCCGTGGAAGATATTTATCTACTTCCTTCTGTCAATAGGGAAAAATACGGATTGAAGAAGTTTATTTGATAACATGACGTGACAGTATAAATTTTGTAACACGTTAGAATATGAAATAAAAGAATAGAACGCAATCGCACGAACCTGTACGATTATGTTTTACATGTTTTTTATTTCGTCTTTTTGTAATATTCGTGTTACCATTACAATAGGAGGAATTAAGTCTGGAATATGGTAATTAGACGTAAACGTCATGCACAAGAAATTGTATCGATCATTCTTTATCTTTTATTTATAACAGCTCCCGGCGAACTTTCCAGTCCTGAAAAATTTAAATGAATATCGACTGTTTCGGGGCGAACAACACAAGGACGCATTGAATAAATCTCTTTACTCCTCCCTCTATTTAATGTTACCGTTCATAATTAGCAATAGAGTAACGGTACAATGATCGGAGAAAGACTGCGAATTCTCTACATCGAAAATTGAAACGAAAAATAAAACAAACAATTGAGCTACATTGAAAGAAATTTGGCAAGAGATCCCTCGTTTACGCCTGGACAGAAGTCGAACGTGTACAAAAAGAAAAAAAAAAAGCTTTGTTTGTTACTGACTAGGATGTTTCTCCTCTTTCAATCAGTTTGAAAGGCGACGACGTTCGTATTCGTCCCCCCTCCTCTATGCGATCTCGAAATCGAGCGCCTTACGATTACATTAAATTCAATTAACGGCTAGAACTAACTGTGTTCTCTAATCCTATATGCGCTATGATCGCCTCTTATTATTTTTGTTTCTTTTAATAAATATTACAACTATGTACAAGTTAGATCAAATGTTTACGCCTAATCATGGCTTCTTCTACCTAACACCGTTTCCCGTGCTCGTTGCGAAACTGAGAATTTGCCATCGATTCATCTAGAAACTCGACAAATTAATACGAGATTTAAACACGTATCTATATTCGTTTATGGTCATTGTGATCGTTCCGACCAGGAAGAGACACACACAAATAAGTCCCTCCTTCGTACATCATCAGTAGACTGTGGATTGTAATGTCTCTATAGTATACACGATTAAATTTACTATAGTGAAGCGATTTAATATTTATAATATCATTTCTTCCGTATCTTAGGAGACCCCTCAATGACGTATATTATGATAAATTTTCGTGTGATTCTAACATTTTTAAATTACATAGTTCAGAAACATATACAGTTGGGAGTTGTTGAGTTCCCAAGCAAACAGAACGGCACAGGGGCAAGAGGGATATTTCGCCAACCAATGGTTAGCACTGCAAGACGAACGTCATTATTACGTCACTACCACGTGATTTTACTCTGTTATTGCTCTATCTTACTCGATCTCATGTGTCCCGTTCGCTCTCTTTGTCACGAACGAATTTGATTGGAGGGTTCCTCGTCAGCTCCCAAATATACATTTCTATAATGTTCTCCAGTCTAATGATGAATGAAGAAACGGTGGAAACGAAACGGTAGAAGAAAACGATATTTGTATCTCAGTGAAATTTGTAACACCTAAATTCAAAGTTCGATATATCACACTTAACATCCTTCCTTCTCACGCATTTATTCTTTCTCTCTTTCTCTCTCAGACGACACGTTTTGTCCTATGTTTGTCTCTATTTACACGCTTGGCTGAATAGGATGCGGAATATAAAGCCGTCCGCCGCTTTCGTTGCAATTAAATCTTCATTGAATGATCGTTGGGCCTTCGACAAGGTCGTACAGGAAGACTTTGCGCTCCGCAAATAATTCAATCTTTTATTTTCTATTTTCTCTGGGGCACGACGACACCCTGAGCATTCAGAGAACTTTGCTCTGTCATCGATGAGAATACCATCGAAGAACGACATATAATTCTCAGAACCGTTACTGAGAGGCTTTGGTCACCAGCTTTATACTTCGAACAAGACACATCCATCTTATTTGCTTTGTAGAAATACAAAAATTGATAGAAACAAATCGCTTTGAACGTGACTTACTCTGAGACGCGACTTTGAGCGACCAACATTGGTTAATATAAACGAAATCAGTCTCTTAACATTCCTCTCGATTCGATTTAGAATTCATCTAATTCGTGAAATATTAAATTCTAATTTTAAGAGTAACGTAATGGTATTCTCATCGATTGTACGTTCCAAGGAAAACTAAATCCCGTCGACGTATTCCCGAAGGTAACATTTAAAATATGCTTCGCTGTGGATGGTCGTTACATCAGACAATTGTAGAACGTTTTCTGTGATATAAACACAAAAAAATTAAAAAACGACGTACGGTGGCGTGCAGAAATGTCCGTCGACGACACTATTCTATAAGTTTTCAGTTACAATATTGCATAAGAAACCTCTTATCACATAGAGAATATTTAAAGTTAATGCATTATTGAGGACAATTAACTTTTGCACACAGTATAATCGGAAATGTTTCCGTAAAATGCATTCGGGAAAAAATGTTAAGTCTGGACACTTCTATAGGCCACAATACAAAACATCTGCGCCTTCATCGTGTTTGTACTAAAAACGTATGCTAGCCCGAGTATTGGCTGAATCGTTATTTTTTATAATCCACGATCTTTTAAATCTTTTAGTCCGTGAACGATCGTTAATAACTATTGTTTACCATCGTTTTGTATATTCCTCGCAGAGACATGTAAAGTGTATATACTCAAATGTTTCGTACATACAACTCAATTGAAAGTCACGTTCGCGCGCATTCTTTATTCGATAAAAGTGTAAAAAGTATATAAAAAAACCGTGTCCGTCACAGAGATGGGCAAAATCGTTATATTATTGTAAAAATTATTATATAAACACATTGAATGACGAGTAATAGAAAGTTTTGTCTGTGTTATTTATACAATTCTAATTACAAACTGCGACAAAATTTTCATTTTGAACGATAACAAAGTTATTTAGCAATTGCGTGAAAAAAAATATACTGAATCTTTATATACTGTTTCCATTCATCACCGAGTTATTCGTCGAAAAATTTTGCCCATCTGTGATCTATGGTCTGTGGTTACGTATCGCGTCCAGCGTATTCGCTGTTTGTGATTGTGTGTTCGTGTAAATGTCGATTAAAAAATTTAACCCCCTACAGAGCAGTATAACAATATCACTCGATATAAAAATGAACACAAATGTCTATACAGGAATGGGACTCGTATGAAAAAGTACAAATATTAACAATCTTCGAAAACTCACAGAAGGAAAAGCAGTAGGCCACGAGAAGTTAATTACGTATAACAATTGAAAACTGGATGTTGAAAAGCCATCGGACACATCCTTTTGTGAATGGCTCATGAAGGGTTAAAAATGCTTCACAGCATACCTCGACAAGTTTGAAACAATCCCTGCGGACAGAAAATGATGATCCGCCATTTTGGGCCCAATAGACCTCACTAGAGCCTCACTTCAAATGCGTTTATTTGATTGAAGACTATTTGAACTGGGATATTGATACTTTGCTTAAACTTGAAGTTCTTTGAACTTCGTTGAACTCGCGACAGATAATACTGCTCGACAGGGATATTTTCAAATCTGATTAGTTATACATTCAATAGGCAATCTATACGCTAAACCTTGTGCATCCTCATGTGTTTGTAGTCTTTGAAACTGAAGAACTAACAAGCAACAAATCCGACGATGACGATCCTTTTCTTTAATTGTCCAGTATCTGGCGGTTATTTCGTCCGTTCGTGTGCCTCTTAGTCGAGAAGCAACGATCATTTACAGAAATATCGGCTAACGTAAAAGGATATAATCACTGTACACGATATACAAGTACAAAATCGCGGATATACACGACCCACTTCTTCGCGGTATCATTCCCTCGTCTCTCAACGATACTGAACGATGTTAAGAATCCGGGTCACTCTATTTATCTCTCAATATTTCCACAGAAAATTTCCATACAATATTATTAATCTAAATGCATATTTTTTTCCTTTTCGGTTATCAATTGTAAATGAATTACTCCAAATTTTTTTGGCAGCCTCAATCTTCCACGCGAATTTTTACAACGCAGTATCGCCTCTCTCCCTCCAAACTCTTTGATTTCGAGCATATTTTGCCCCCCCTATTTCTCATCCTCGCGTCACAAACAGACCTCGATCATGTATCGCCACTTGCTTGTTGGTGTATCCGCTGAAATTCGAAAATGTTGCCCGAAACGCAACCGATTTGTAGTTCCTTTTTTTTTTTTGATTGGGAAACCGTTGAGAAAAACTTCCAACGTGCAAACTTTCTACAAAAGTTGAGATATATCGATATACATCTCCCTCACCCCCCCCCCTCCAAGATTTATTACGAGATAATAATTGAGGTGCGAAGTACCCCATACCGATTTCCCACATTGTATAAAACTCCCGATGTTCGAAACTTACGTTTAAACGTATATAAATGTCACCATATCAAAAAGTTTACCAAACGATATTTGAGCCTTTTACTGGGTGTACCTTATAAAACGAAAATGCATATTTTAAACATACGCACGTAAATCGGTAAAAAGGTGTAGAACACGTTTTCGAAAATGCTTCTCGAAAATGATGATATTGTGGTGCGGGTCCGTGAGATTGTTTAACCGTCAACGATCGTACAACTAACAGGACCAAATGAGTTGGCTGTTAAAAAGTTATTGATCTCGAAAGAAGAATGAAATGTGTGCCTAGGCGATTGGATTTGTGTCGATCTTCTGGAATAACAACGAATAATGAGGTTATTCGTTACGCAAGATTGCTTGTTCAGATAAAAATTTCATTCATCTGTACTTTCTTCGATAATTCCAAGTTACCCAAGACGTTGTAATTACAAGGTTTATACGCCCTGTACAACAAAATAACAGTCCATACCCTCTGTTAATGTCAATCGTACGATCGCTAAGGGCTAGAAACAGAAATTTTTCTGGACCCCAATTATAACATGGCAGTTTACACGGTTCGATATCGCGATTACAGTTCCGTGACAGCGTACAGGTTAGGATCGCTACCTTGTACTTGGCTCAACGTAGCCACCGTCGCCTTATTATCCTGCCTGGACTGCGCCCGATTGTACGTTCCGTACATATTCGGCACAGCGTTGCCTTGAGCGGCGCCATTGAACTGATTCCTCGTGAAATTTCTGTCCAATGTTCGCACCTGGTCTTGCATTTGATCCTGAATGCGTATGTTCGGCGCTTTATTGCGTACCAGCGACCTGAATTGATTCATATTGGTCTGGGAACGTGACTCGAATTCCCATGTCGGCTGGCTGCTTGGATTAGGCGGCAGCGGACGATTCTGATTCCAAGCCGGTGTCGGGCCTCTCTTCAGATTCGCTAGATTCTTCGGATCTAGCGTCTGCGTCTTCCGAGAATCTTGGAATGTGGCCAGATGCGCAGGTCCGTGCGAATTGTGAGACAGGGTACCGGTGAAAGACGCCACGCTCGGTGTCCAAGGTGGTTCACTACCTGTGATTCAAAATTTACACTCGTACAAGGGGTACCCTTGCAATCGGAAAGGAGCATTTTTTTTATAAAACCTGATTCAAAACAATTTCATATAATTCAAGGTACACGTTTATATTAATTAGAAAGCTAAGGTATTCCTAGCTTTGTCAGTGGCCAAGATGATTTGATTGATAGTCCAAGATGGGTCCTGGATCAATTATTTTGAATGCACTCATTTTTTGGTTGCAACCATGGGCAATGATCGATTCATAGGAAGCAAAATTAGTATTTACCGGGCCCTGCGGGGGCGTGCCCTCAGTAAAAATCACTGGATTCTAACGTCTTGCACTGTTTGCTCAGAGTCGCGTACTGGCCAGGTTGATCTCCGAGTCCAGAACGGTGCTCAACTCGTCCACCTGTCGATTGCTGATTATGCTGAGACGATTTGTGATCCCCGGCTCCTCCACTCCCGTTAACACCCCCACCTCTGTAAATGGCAAATCAAAACGAACAAAGTTGCAGCATTATCTTTCTCTCGGACGGTCCTCTGATGTCTAATATGTATGTTCCTATCGAGAGGACATTCTGAATCATTCGTTTCTCATGGGAACAATCTAACGACAAAAAGATGTACGAACGCTATTGAAAAAAGAAAAAACAAAAACACGCACAGAAACGTACTATTGCTAACGGTCTCCATAAAGAAATGAACTTTCCTTTTTTAAACATCGATCACAAAGAGTATTCGTCGAAAAAGTTCCTATAAATATTTAGTAAGTCTCACATTCAAAAATACGCGTAAAAAACAAAACAGCTACACGAAATGACTGTACAGTTATTGTTCTTATACTATTCGTCACTCAATGTGTTTAATGCTTATAAGCAAATGAATCGTTTCTTTCAGATTAATGATCAATAACTGTACTGTTACATGTAGTGTCGCTAGCCATTGGGAGCGCCGCGCACAATTAAAGCGACATTCAGTTCCTAACACAGTATATCTATCAACATTAATAACTCACATTATGAACGGTAACTCAATTCGATGAACACACTGTTAATTAAAACGGTAAATCAGCGCATCCCATAACGACCAGTACGAAAAAGTATATCGTCTATGTATTAAGCCAGGCCTAGTCAAACATTCGCCCGTGGAACCACATAAACAATAACACTAGCCCCTACCACTCACTTCTGTCGTGTTTTAATCCTCAGACAGGAGGTGCGCGCATGCTGACGGTCCCACTTCCACTAATCACTATGTCAAAATCTGCCCCCAAGAACCGATGAGTAAGGACTTCGGACGTGCCGAAAGTGGAAACGATCAGCATGCGCGCGCACCTCCTGCCCGAGGATAAAAGAACAGAAGCGTGTGGTGGGGGCTGGTGTTATTGTTTATGCGGCTCCACGGCCGAATGTTTGGCCAGGCCTGTATTAAGCGAATGGTTAAAAATAAAGATTTGATGTAACGATATTGTACCTGTTTCAGTTAACTCTGATATCAATTAAAACTGTTGTATATTGTGTTGTTCACTGCGTGTATAACTGTTTGTGTACCTCACATCAAGTCTTCAATGCATTAACGATTATTAGAAGGGACAATTTTTTTTCTGTTTTCTATGTATCCATCAATCATGAATACAGCAACTTTCGAGTTAGTTAATCATATTTTGTGAGAATATTGAATCCCTTTTCAATGGTACTGCGAGAATCAATGGAAGTACATATCACAGTTCACGCAGTTCTCTAATGCTTAATCTTTATCGCACTGATTATCTCAAGAAACTGAAACATAATGATACTGTCACCACCGACGAGGTATAAGAGTAGACATTTCATCTTATGGGAGTTGGTAGTTTATCTAAACTGTAGTACCGACACCTTAATAGCCTGTGATTTTAGCGACCTCTACGGTATCAGAACGGTGAATCTGCGACGGGTAGTGACGCTAAAATGGAGATGGGGCGAAGTCGCCTCAGAAAAATGGGCCGTAAAAATACACTAGATGAAATGTCTACTTCTATACCTCGTCTGTGCAGTCACTTTAAAATCTTGCATCAATAGTCGCACTCGAGAAATAAATCCACCCATTTAACTTTATATAAACAAAAAATATTCTCCTGAACGTGTTGCGATAAAGATTAAGGTCCTGTTCAGACACATCAGTCTTGACTGTATAAAAAACAAAGACGACTGGTTCCGTGCATAAGCGACTGTGGTGCAGTAGCTTCAGTAATCGTAAAGGAAACATACTACTCGTAAACAAGATTCCGTTCAATTTCACAGAACCAGAGTAGAACAGTAATAACCGTGTCGGTCAAAACTGATGCGCCTGAACAGGGGTCTAGAGGTGGCTAAGAAATAAAACCGAAGAAAATCTCATGCACAAACTTTAACATGCTCTCGTGCAGCTGACGTGCTCGAGCAGTCGCAGTAGCGTAGGACGGCGGGGGCGGCGTTAGCAAGAGAGGCTGCTTAATGGTATTTTGAGTGCCATGAGCATTCGGATAAAGAGAAGGGGCTGTAGGCGGGTACGACCCTTGGCCTCGAAGGGTCCGCGCTGCTATCGCCTGCGAGGCTGCCGACGGCGGTAGATACGGGTCCTGCTCGTCCACTTGGTGGTAATCTCTTCTAGAACAAACCCGTCATCAATTACACCACGCCTGGTCAGATGACACTGCCTCTGGTGCCTGCTAAAACATGTACACTCACCGTTTCCGTATATAGATCCAGGTGTGAGAGTCCACCCAGACTAACACGGTGAAGAAGAGGCCGGCGGCTAGACTCGCCAGCAGCATGAAGGTCAACCCATACCTGAGGAATTACATCACTTATTAATCTGGGTTGCTTATGAACACTTGGTGCATAATTCATACTCGCAATGAGTGACAGAAGCAACTAGACGCGTGTTGTGTAGTGGATTATTGTTGATTGGAAGTAGGTTGAGTCATGAATAAAACCTGATATGTTTCCATTATCGGGAATCTAATGTTGATTAACATGGACGACATGATTTCTGGTCTGATGCTAGAACCCAAGCTCCCTGATAAGTTTTGACTTGTTAGAAATATAAAGTTTATATTGAGAAAGGACTATGAAAGTCTGATGAGTACTGGGGTTGGTAGTTAAAGTATAAAGGAGATAAAACTATATGTAGATATAGACGCAGAGTTGCAGGTCTTCTGAAATCTGGGGATCTACTTACAGCCCCAAATGGCATAAACTCTTGGCGGCGTGAACGTATTGCTTGTGGAGGGGTTTGCAGTCGAGCAACGTGGTCAGGCCCGATATCAGTCTGTCGACGGTGTTCACGTGGGTCGAGAGGCTGCTCAGCTTCGGCTGCAGCTTTTGGTCCTCGAACAGCTCCAACGCCAACCTTGTTATTGTGTTCAGGTTCTGCCGCATGTCGCCGACCGTGCGCTGAGCGTCCCGCAGTCGCTGTGTGAAGGGATTGCTGCGCGTGTTCTCGCAGTGTGTGTAGTAGGAGAGCACCTCGGAGGCCAGCGTCGAGGGTACTGCTCTGGTTAGGTAACCGTCCGGCGACACACAGAGATCACCTAAGGCCACTGATGTCGCCAGGTACAGCGAGGCCATCAGCCACGACACTATCACCGCGAACAAACCGAACACGGAGAACCTGGAGAAGGAGAAATCAATTCCTTTTGATGTATTTCACGGAGCATTACATTTCTTTCCTTGATTAATAGCCTTTGCACAAACAGGGGTCGATAATATTCCCTATTTTTTCAATGAAGATCTCAGTTGTTTTTGTTACGAAGAGTAGGAAATTTTAGGACAACACCACTACTTATTGAAATAATTCCGCCACCGTTCCCAACTTCTCTAATCCATCTTTAAATTAAAAACAGGAATTTCTTTACAATGCAGCTAGTGCATCTTGATTCTAAGCTACTCGCCGATATAACTGAAGCTTAGCGAAAGATCATCGACCCCATTCGAGGAGACGGTTCGGATCTAGTTAAATCCAGACGGATCCCATCGCCACGGTTTTTGCCAGCTGAATAAAAGCAAAACACACGTACGTTATGAGAATGCATCTGGAATGTCTGGCGACACCGACTACCAGCACCACGCAGAGAACAAGAAGTGCGCTGAGAACAGTCATGGTGATGGGCCACCTAAACTGTTCGATCTTCTCCCCCATACCGATCGCCCCCGCCAGGCTGATCCCGCTCAGCGGTTTTCGTATCTCGAAGCTCTGGTTCAGTGCGACGCTTGTGTTCAGCTTCATGTTACTGAGCGCGAGCAGCAGCAGGCTGAGCATGGTCATGTTGCCCGCTGGATCGTCGAATTCGTCCCCCAGGGCGATCAGCTCCGGCTGGATCTTTTTCTTCAACGTCGCCTCTATGGTGTCGGTCTTGAACAGAACGATTATACGTCACTCGAAACGTCGGAATATCATAAAAGAGAACGAAATAATTTGAAAGGTTCATAACAGGCATTTACAGGGTGTATCATAACATGTGGAATGAAATTCAGGGCCAGGTTAGTATCTCGAAACAAAATCCCTACTAACATGACCTATCGATCGTCGAGGTGTATGCAGGTAGAAAAAGTGCCCCGTTGGAAAAAGTATACTAGTATTTTCTTAGTGTTGCAGCTAGTACTGGTATCAGTATTTCTTACGGAGTTATACTAACGATTTCTTCAAACACATTTCTGTCATTAATTAATTACAATTAAGAATGGAATGCATTTTCGGGCGAAAATAAGGGGAAATTTTTTTTCGCTCGCTCAATGTTTCCGAGTAAATCTCGCGAGTGGAGTAACCTCCTTTTCGAGTGTTACCACAATTTCGGGTCCATTCTGAGTGTATCTCCTTTAATGTTTCTACGCTGTCGCTGCTTTCATCCCCGTCCCGTTATATACGTATACGTTCTGTCGTATGCGTCTCTACTTCAATTTTTTTCTTACTACTTGCTGGTTCCTCCATTCAGCGTCGCCGGGGTACGCGTCCGCTCTTTAATCTCGAGAAGTAGAGCCCGCAACCACCGCGTAATTAGTTTGCGCTCCATATTTCCCCACGTTCCAAATTGTGCCTTAGCTCGCGCGCGCGCAAGCGTTCTCTGAATTGGGTCAAGAATGGCGAGGAGGAGCCTGCGGACAACCGTAACGGAAATAATCCCGAAAAATAAACGAGCCAGATCCGTGCCAGAGATAAATAATCCGATTTCCCGCCACCCAGAGACAGATTCCATTTTTTAATTAAAGATCTTATCTAACCGTCTCACTGAAGATACGGATTAAGTCGATATTTGAGGGGCTTTGGGCGGCGAATAAACTCCACCATCCTGTATAAGACGGACACAGCGAAGACATAGTCGTACAGTAAGGACTTCCGACTCGGTTGATAAAGTAGGTCCATGACCGTACCTACCGTTCCTTCAGTTTCAAGCGTAACGACCGAATTTCAAACTCGTCAGTTTTCGACTACATTTCCTGTCAAGTTAATGTCTGGGGAAAGGGTTACCAGGGACCTTAAACAGTCAATACATTACCGTGATTTGACGGGAGTGTTTGGGCTCACAGTTTGTCTTTCTTGTTCAACATAAATCCTAATCAGGTATTATATACTGGGAAATCACGAAAGAACGTCGGAACGGTTTGACGTTACCCCCCATATATCGTCTCGCAATACGTGCCCGTGCGATGTTTGCATATACACTGATATTACTGTCAATATCTCGGCCACTAGGCGATACTGATACTCAAGGATCAGAAAATCCAGATCAACGTTAATGCACAATCCATCGCCACCAATGCAATCAGTATTATCGTCAGTGTACGCACATTAATACCGACTGGTATTATTATTGACCGTGTAATAAGGGTCCGGCCTTCGAGGACATTCGAGACATTACTGTACTCGACTCAATTTCATCCCACTTGTTATTTTCTCTACTTCTGTATTCTGGAATATCGAACCAATAATGGCTCGTATACCAACCTGATTCCGTACACCCATCAGAATGCCATCGACGTTCTTCGCCGCGGCCACCAATTGCACCAGACCGTTGTGGACGTCGTCGTTACCATAGAGGCCAACGGCGACCGCTCCGCTGCAGAGCAACGCAAGGATGGCCAGCGAACACTTCAGCAGGGTTATCGACCTCCTGGGGCGCGGCTTCCGGTCGCAGCATCTCGTTACCAGGTATACCAGCAACACCAGCAACGTCAGGATTAACCAGGCTGCGGGGATACTGCCAAGTATCCCGAGGCTCTGTCGATCCAAAAAGTTGCACGTTAGTTACCGACCGCGTGTGTCCCCGGGCCTTCACCATCCCCACGATTAACAGATTCCTGACACCCGGTATATACCCGTGAAATTACTCTCTATACGGGCAGGATTTCATCGGATCACGTGAAATATTTTCTTTAGAAGTAAAGTAGCATTTCATCTCTAGTTGATTTTCAAACAACGTTGCGTCCTTTTGCCACGTCAGGAACGTAAGTATGGGTCAAAAGTGACCTGGCATCAACTTTAATCGAAGATAATAATCGCGTCAGATCTGGTCGCATTCCGAGGTCTCGTTAGATCCAGCGAGTCGTACTCGACGTTTACTTTTTCGAAATTTCCCTAACGACCCGGACGCTTTTTAATTACCACCCCTGTGGTGGTAATGTCTTCCCGCGGCCCCGTGTACCGTTAATTAAGGTCAAACCCGAGTTTTCAACGGACAGGAATTCCCTAACCGCGATAAACACGAGGAATACGGTGAGATGGGGAGGAGGGGGGAGCGCCCCCTGATGGTCGGACTAGTATTTCCAGTAAAACGGAGATCGCAATCCCCGACGTGGTTAATAACCGACAGTCGATAATCTGAACGTCGAACTAAATCGCGTCGGCGAGTCACGGGTCGAGGATTCGGCTAATTAGACCGCAGGATATGCTCGAACGGAACTTATTATTAGCCCGGGGGTGGTGGTGGACCGTGTACACCAAAGAAGAGTCCTCGTATTCCTATTGCTAATTAATACGCCGAGCCAAGGATGTTCGAGGTGTTATCGGATACGTGTTCACGCGGCGACGGCGGCGGGGACAGTTATCGAGGATACTGGCTTGTGAGTCATAAAGTGAGTCATAAGGCTGAGATCGGGCGTTATGGCACCGGGAGCAATGAATGTTAATGATCCTTCGCGGTGCAACTCTCGCGATAATGTTACCCTCTCGTAATGGATTACAGAATCGATATCCCCTCCCGTTCTTTTAATTACAATGTGGAATACGAGGCCATCGAGTGGTAGTTGGGTACGCCCGAAGTCCTTGTCGAAAATACTGGATTGTTCAAGGTCGTTAAGGGGCAGTTTCCATTACAGCATCCCGTGAGGTAATTCTGTGGGAAAAGAAGCTTCGAAGGGAGACGCGTGGACAGTCCGGTTCAAGAGTATTGCGAAACCTGCTGGTCAAGAAAATTCGACGCTTTGCGTAGATTTGTCAACAACGCCAAGTTGAAGTACAGTCGTCAATCAGGTTGACACACAGTCGTGTCGATGTTGAAATACAGTAAATCATGGTCAAGTCAAGCTGAAGCACAGGTAACCCCTTCCCCTATGATCCCCTATATTGCAACAATATAAATGCATTAATCTGAGTCCTGCTACGATAGAGAAACGCGCTCGGCTCCGAGGTGCATCCGAAATTAATCGAAAATTGTACATTCCGTTTCACAGGTGAATCTCGTTATTCTGAAAGGCATTCTACGCATAGCCGTCGTTGGTCCGTGGAAAATTTGATTTTTCTGCGACGATACTCAAAAGCCTGCATCATGTCGCGGGGTCAACCACCCCCCACCGGAGTTCGCGTGCCACCCAGTGGAGCACGGTGAATCGACCCGAGAGTGTGGCACGTTATTGCGTTCATTATTTACGCGACATCGATTAACTTCTTATGGGATCGCAACCCTGCAACTCGAAGGAACATAATAGTCGCTCGATGGTACTTAGAAGTTTCTAGTGGGTACAGTCCACTTTTTCCTCGTCTGTGCATCGTTCTACTTTGATGATAATGATAAAAATGGTCCTTATTATCTAAAGCATAAAGAGTACAACTGCATTGATTGATTACGTTGTGATGATGTTTTATAAAAAAAAATATGTAGAGGTAATATTAATTAAACTAAATAAATAAAAATAAATTGATTAATCCCAATGATTAACATTTGTAATCTGTAATTATGAATCATTAATTTGTGGTAATTCCATAGATTTTTTTTTAGATTTTACTCGAACCATTACTATTCAATGTACTCATGTATAGTATTATTAACATAGCCCAGTTACGGTTTCACCAATAAACAGTTCGATTCGTAATCAAAACCGTAATAATATTGGGATGAATAATTCACGAGTTAACTGTATCCCATGATTACACTCGCTGTGGTTATTTCTGTATTTACCAACCGATTTCACAGTCAGAATCAATAATTATCCATCGGATCATTTTCTCTCCAGCCTCGAATTTAGTGCATCGATGAAAGCATAAAATAAACTTTCCAGGAATAAAATTTTGTCTGGAACTGTACGTGGACAATTTGATAAAGGATAGTCGATCAGATATTGTTCGAAGGATCCCGCAATTTTTCGAACTCGTCGGAAAAAAAGACGAACAAAAGGGACACGCCCACAGCCATCCTGACCGAACCGGAAGACGGAAGTGATCGTGAACCACGATACGGTGATATCTGTTTCTCGTTTCTGTCGAAAACTTCGCCGACGGAGAGACTGGTCGGAGTGGTCGAGGACGAATGAAACAGGGACGCTCGTCCTCGCGTGAATTTATGTTAAGTTTTCCCTCCTCGAGCCCGTTTCCACGACCATTCCCCTCTTAGAGCGAACTTCACTCAACAGGAATTTTCATGGACGTAATATGTACGAGCTGAGACGTTTCAGAGAGCAACGGTAATATTCATTCTACGAACATTTAAGCATTTGGCGATAATGCGATAAATGGGATGTTTATGCAAATTCGAAATTCTCCATCATGCTTTTTCCTTCAGGCTATCAGAGGTATCCCTTTTGGAACACTGACAAAACTCGAAGCTCAGAGCAGCGCGCATGTTATATCTATATAAATTTTTAACCAAAAAAAGATCACTTTTTATTAACGAAAAAATGCCCGAAGCCTAACGGTTAATATCTTCTGACCAATGTTTATTTGAAACTTTCAACGATTTCGTAACGCCTTACAACAGTTACCGCGTACCTATTCGATAAGTGTCGTACTACTTATGCCCGGGAGTGTACTTACGGTATCGTAGACATCGTTACCAGAACCGTCATTATGTATACAGAAACATAAAAGGCACAGTGTCGAGAGTGTATGGTTTTCATTAAAAAAAAAAAAAAATGTAGAAAAAAGTTCAGTCCTTGAGATGGTAGGAAGTGGCCCGAAACTGAAGAACTCGGATCGCGTCTAGACAGAAATTCAGTGTTTACGGAACACACGGCGGAGGGAAGACGGTCGTTGCACCTACTGCGCGACGCGCGAGCCCTGGAATAAATCCGGAAGAGGGCTCGACATGAAGTGAGACATAGGGGAGGAGGGCTCAAACTTCGCGGGGTAGCATGTGAATTCGCAAATGGATTCTCTTTTTCGAGCCTCATGGAACGCCTGGAAGAGTACCGAAATACAGGCTCGGGACCCTCCTACGACGTTGCTGAAAACGCGTTACTACGTTTCTCCCTGGCGACACTCAACTACCCCATAGTATAAACTACCAGTACAAAGTATTAGTACAAAGTATCATTACACAGTACCAATACAAAGTATTATCACAAAGTATCAGTACAAAGTATTAGTATGGAGTACTCGTCGAGCCAAAAACAGAATAAACACTTCTTGAAGATGAAAGGGTGGGGGGGGGGGACAGTGATCCAGAGGAAATTAATTAGTTGTCATTTCACGGATAATCTCGACCGGGAACGTTACCGTTTACGCACGCATCAGCGCTAAACCGTCCACGTGGCGTGACGGTAATACTTCAAATTACGACGGCGTAATTAGCTCTTGTCATATTGCCTGCTTGTTATGCTAATCCGAAAATAGAACGAGAGCGAGAGGCGGTAGGGACCGAGGGTAACGACCCTGTTCGCTTTTCTCCGATTTCTTTCGGGGCGTATACGCGAACGATACACCTTTCAGAACGAAAATCCTGTTAACTAGCTGAAGCGCGACGGTATCTTTTGGGGTAGTCATGCGTTTCATCTATAGGGTGGTCCATTTTTATTCAGTCCAGTGGAATATCTCGTAAGAAATTACGTTGAAATCTCCTTCATTATGGCATCTACAAAAAAAATCATTTATACCATATTATGTCTCTAAGTGAGCGTCTATGGAAAACGATCGTCCCTGCCCGTATCGCCTGAACAAACAGACAAATCGGAGGTTAGGGTAACAAGGAAACGGCGCGAACGTTACGAGAAAACGGGATCTCCCGATATAATTACTCGACGGATGGCGGCGCTGCGACACGAACGCCGTCGCAAAATATTTTCAAGCTACGGAAACAATAGCCAGGCACCCAATTACCAGGGCTCGTGTTGCGTCGAGGGTGCTCAGACAGGCGTTTCCTCGAGGCACCTCTCTCCTTCGCCGGGTACCTACCCTACCGACGCGTGCAAGAGAAATGTGTGTGTACACACCGGTTGCGAGTTTCGCACACCCTCGACGTCACCGATTCACGTTCGACGAATGAGAACGAACGAGAGAAAGAGTGAAGGGGGAGCTCCACGAATAGTCCCTGTGGCCACTTCACTTTACCTTCGATACTGCAGGATTGTTTTTTAATCGTGGAACAAGTGGATCGGCCCTAAACGTTAAAATTCATTTCGATTTCGATGTTGATCGAAAGACAAATGGCAACCTGGTTTTTCTGACGAAACAGTTGGGACTATCTTTGCACTGGGTATAAGTGTCTATTTACAGGAAGAGATACAGCTATTTGTAAATCACTTTCGGTGGTCGCTCGAGAAAAACGGGGTCTGATCGTTAATGGATTCATCTCCGTGACGGTGGCCGGCATTGAATATTTCGGTTACGTCTTGTTGGTCACGAACGATTGACACTTCACGGCGAAATATTCCAATTCCACAAGTCCGATACCGACAGTACCTACTTCTATTCTGAAATTCATCAGTTCTGACAAGATGGCCGCCGTCGTTCTATCATCCTGTGTACGGTGGATTTGTTAAATTCGTCACCGAAACGATTTCATTCGTTCCAGGGAACACTGAAAGCTACGAGGGAATATAAAACACAGGCGACCCACGTAGATGGAGATCCAACAAGGAAATAAGATGAACGGGTAGCGAATATAAAAACAGAGGACGTGAAAATTCTGCGTGTAACGCGCGATAAGAGGGAGAAAGAGGGAGAAAGTTAAACAGAGCAATAAGAAGGGGGAGGAGGAACGGTGTATTTACCGACCGAGCGAGGCAGAAAAAGCGGCAATGAAACGGTGGCAGAGGGGGAGGGAGTACGGTTAGTGACAGAAAAAAAGGGGCGAAGTGTGTGAAAGGAAGAATAAAGCGGAGGAAGTCGTTCTTTTTCGAGTGGTTGAAAGCGTGCAGGAATAAGAAATACGGACGCGAGGAGAGTGAAACAGAAGTACAAAACGTATCGTGGGTGTAGCGACAGAACCCAGGGTTGCTGCTCATATCGATACCAACGTATTCGAACCACGATACACGTAAAATTCTAGAAATACAACTGAAACTAAACGAAACTTGGGGGAAGATATTATAGATTTTACAAGAAGTATTACAAGAGTATTTGTACTGGCACTGTTCTTCGTCGAAACAGATGCTGCTCACCCTGGGTGTATACGATTGGGTTATAGACACAATCGTTTTTTTTTTCTTCTAGATTTTAGAGAAATTTGAATGATATTACTAGTAAGATTGCAGTATTTAACCCTAGATCACTAAACAATCATAGAAGTTACGATGTCGAATTCGCGATTTACAAAAATCGAGGTACGTTGTGATCGATATTATCAACATGTGTCCAACAGGTGCTGAATAATTACCTACCGTCTCAGTTTTGGATTATTTTTAAGTCTGACTATCATAAATAGAACGTAGGTTCCTACCTCAATGAAAATAATATTTTTCTTAAATATCACGTGTTCAGTCGTAATTTTTACAAATGATTAGTAATAACGTAAGTCACAGGATAGTTTAGTGATCCAGGGTTAAATTTCAGGCAATTCAGTACGTATATAAAATGTTAAAAATATAGGAAACAGGACCTCTAGGAAGAAGTTCGTACTGCCATCGTTTTTGGGAAAAGAAGAAAAGATCAACGTCTCCGGGTACCTACGGTGCCGTTTTTCTGCGTCGAAACGAGCGACAATCGAACTGCTTGAGAGCAACGAAAGAGGAAGAGAGAAAGAGAGATCCGTTCCCTGACTCTGTACCCAATAAGTTGCTCTCGTGCACTCGACATCTGCAACGAAAGACGTTGCACGAGGCGATCGTGCTTCTCGTACCTCTCGACGATGGGCGTGGAGTAGGGGGCAAGAAGCTTGGTGAGGGAGGGGAGCTCAGATGGTAGCGATGGATACGAGCCTATCGTGAATTCCGAGAAAAAAAAACAACCAATTGTTTTTAGAATTAGAAACATATTGAAAACAAGAGTATCGATTTGGGTAGTTCTGAAGAGACGGTGGATATTTATGGAAGTTATTAAAACAGGCACGGTCTACGAACTGTGCAAATGTGCTCTAATGGTCTCAAACCCATCGCTAGATCCAGTTTCACCAGATAAAACATCGCAGGGACAGCGGAACGACAGCGTTCCCGCATCGAATCCGGAATCTATCTCCAGAATTTGTAATTTCCATTAATTCACAGGCTGATTTGCACACGAATCGTCTCGAACCCGTCGCTAGTTAGCGGTCTGACGTCCCGAGCCCGTTAAAGCCCACACGTTGCCCCGGGCACATTATACGAAAGCCTTTGTGCATTGTTTGAGCTTTCCCGGGCCATTGTGCTTTCCAGTTACACACAGCTTGGATTCCCGTGCACTCGCGGCATCCAGCTGCGTTTCTCCGCGTCCTCTTCCGACCCGTTTCTCATCACCGTTCTCATATATATATATATATAGATATCCCCCCACCCTCCCTGTTTCGCCCCCACCTGCCCTCTACCACGGCAACCGTGAACCGTATGATTCTCTTCCCGAAGCAGAAGCTTTTGCTTGCCGCCTTTTGGACAGCCGTCGGTCTCAACCGGGACAAGAAAACAGAAATATACCCTGTGCCGGAAGACAGCCACGCCGGGAACTGTCTTCTCGGCCGTCCAGGGCATCTTATTCTTCGGGACAGACGACCGTGACTGGGGACACCGCTGAAAAATATTCCCGCCAGAAGGCATCCAGCTGGTCTTGATCGAACGGTGCCCCAACGAGAAATGGATCCTAAATTGCATAGAGACCACGTGATTTTTTGGTGAACTGAACCCTCTTGGTGCTTGGACTGTGGGGCTTAATACCGTTAGGGACCCTATTATTATAATTTTTCTTTTCAAAAAATTACTAAGTAATTATTAACTATTTTGAAATTTATGCAATTTGATAGCTCAGAGTGAAATATATATGATATAGGTGTTCATAAATAAACATTTAAATTGTAATTTAATTATTGTTATTTTTACAGTTTTGTTAATGACAAATTAAAAATAAAGCATACGTTTTTTTCTCGAGTAACGACAATTCTTTTGGAGTTGGTTAATTCTATTTATACGTTTACAAAAACCTACGTTACAGTAAATTATCGACGAGTGTTCTCAGGTGTGAGGCTGATTTTTTAATGAGGTTCGGCACGGTGATAGAGATTGAAATTTCAAAGCCAATGATATTTGTTTTAGCCGCATATGGCCATTAGTTTATTAAATATTTAATGTTCAGTGCCGAAGAGCCTTCGGAAACTCATCCAGGATTTACTGTACTTAGTCGATTTATTCGCGAATGAAGGCCTAAAGAGCACCATTTTGCAGAATGTCATCACCTAAGGTGACGACACATCGCTAAAAAAATTCTTTACGAGAGACACGTGAAGCCATGCGAAGCACTGGTATCTTCTTCTAGAAAGGTACAAGGGTGATTCATGCTTGTAGACGCGCTCGTATCTTGATCGATAAAACAACCGGACGACGCACGGAGAGAAAAAACGGAACTCGTCTTCAAACGTTCGACGTGTCGACTTGAACCGTATATACACGGTGTTAACTTCCTTCTAGAGGCATACCTACTTTTTTTTTGCGGCAATTAGAACAACCACAGGGCCCGAGAAACTCGTGAAGCCCGCGGCCGAGGGCTATTTAAATTTAAATTTGTAATTCACGCGTTTACCATCGCTCCGCCCGCCGGTAATCAAGAATGGAAATACCGAGGCTATATGTATGAATGAAATGAGCTGTAATATCCGTCACATCGTTTATTTAAATATTACCAAAAAAATTGTTGTTTCAGCGTAATTGGATAGTAAACCCTTAATACCGTTTAGACGTATCAAATTACAAAAATCTAGGGTTCCAAAAGATACAATAAAAGAATTTTAGAAAATATCTTGCAACTCATCTCCACCAATTCATACTGTCGATATTAAGACAGACTCGGAGGATTGGATCCCGCTCGGGATATAAGGTGTTCCGAAACTTCGCCATTACCCAAGAACAATTGATAAAAGTACCCAAAGGATGTCCTCATCGGGGCCAAATAAAAGCTTCAACATCCAACCGCCGTCCATTATCCCATTTCATTCCCAATTTAAAGTGCACCAAACGTATCCCTTCGATGGGTGGGTGTGTTCCTAGTTCGCGAAGCATTGCCAACGAATCATCCCGGTGGTCGTTTCCTCCGCGGAACGAAGGGAACCAAGGGCACACATACACGATCGGGGGCGGCCATTTTCTTTGAAATCAACGGTGGTAACACGCTTTGTACCGTCGCCAAAACGGGATTCGAGGCGGAATTGCTTTCGGATATCGACGTTAGCCGCGGCGTCGCGTCGGTGGGATTGGCGATCGCGAAGAAACCCTGTTAACCGTGCGACACGCGATCCATTTTTACCGTAGCTTATCCACGACCTCCATGAACAATCCGTGGCGTACGGAAAGAGGTCTCGAAGATCGTAGGGAATTCTCGTGAAACCATTCGAATTAGAAATTTCGTTTGTTGGCGGTAATGTTTCAACGATTGCTTTCTAGATTTAACCATAGACGAGGTATAAGAATAGACGTTTCATTTTATGGGAATTGGTGGCCCACCTAAACTGCAGTACCGACACCTTAAGAGACCTGTGATTTTAGTGACCTCTACGTTATGAGAACGGTAAATCTACGATGGGTAGTGACACTAAAATGAAAATGGGGTAACATAACCCCTGAAAAGTGGGCCGCAAAAATATATTGGATGAAATGTCTACTCCTATACCTCGTCTGTGATTTAACCCACAGACTTCTATATTATACAGGGTGTCTCATTCAAGTGTGACCCCCCGAATATCTTTTGTAACTGTAAAAACCCCAAAAATCTCTTGTAATTTGTAAAGTCACTAATATTATTGATCGGTAAATTATTATGCATGAGGGCCCAGGTGGCCAGTTAAGTTGAGAACTACTTAATCACAAGAGAATTGATCGAAAAGACGGAAATCGGTGTTAAATGGGTTTAAATGTTATTTCGAAACGAAGACGTGATGTGATCCAGCTTACCTCTAGATAGATTTCGGAATGTGGATTGAAGGTGTTGTTGACCGAGTGAAGAGAGACGTTGAGGTGCGGCAGGCTGTGGAAGACCCGAGCGAGCGGCGGTACCGTGTACTGTTCGGGAAGCTGCTGACCGCCCGCCATTTTGGAGAACCCTTGTCTGCCGAAAACCCCGTTGAAGAGCCCCTCCTACTCGTCAAGACATGCTACGAGGCCTGAAACGTGAACCAAGTCGCCGTGGTTAAGAGTCGCTCCCGGGGATTTTTCGTCTTCTGTTTCTCATTAGTAGATCACTGAGTGGATAGAAAGACTCAGGGTATTTCATAAGTATAGTACATATAAAACTCGTATAACAAGGTGGTTCTGATTGTAAAAAATTGCAGTATTATGCGAATTTGTGTTATAGAAAATTAAGAGCTACAGTGATTCCTCGATGAATGCGACAATTGATTTTGATTCCAAGTTGGAATGTTCATAGGCTTATCAGTAGACTGCAGATTTTATGAATTTACAGCCTATATAGGGCCCTGTGAAATCCAATGAAGGCAAAACTTTCATCGGATCTGAGATTTCGATTTTAATCTGAACCCAATAAGATACTTAAGAGGAAAAATAAATTTCTACATTTGCTCCTGCCTTTATAAATTACTTTAGAAAATGTTATTTTGCATAAAAATTCGCAGTCTACTTATCAGGGTATGGGATAGTCGTAAGTATGTTCCACTATTACAGGATTACGAATACCAAAAGCGGTGAAACTTTATC
The DNA here is from genome assembly GCF_001272555.1 of Dufourea novaeangliae. Lineage (NCBI taxonomy): Eukaryota > Metazoa > Arthropoda > Insecta > Hymenoptera > Halictidae > Dufourea > Dufourea novaeangliae. Next base: position 215,787 of record NW_015373961.1, on the reverse strand, counting down.
GAGGATCGTTTTACCTTTTGGCCACCGTTTTACGCGATCCTTTCAACAAGCACGCTCGAGGAATGGAACATAGGCGTGTGCGTAGGAAACTGAATATCGTCAATATCCCAGAATACAAGAATTCGAGAAAAAGAGAGAAAAAAAAGAAGAAGCATGCTTGCTCAATGATACGTGCACGGAAATCATTTCCTCATCGGGAAAGAACGCGGATGGCAACCGCGTTATGTTGGCTCATCTCGCGGGATACGTTGCTTCATTTCTTTTAATAACGCTGTTTAACATGAATATCGATCTGGAATATGGAATATATACAGATATTCGAAGAATATGAGTTTTTGTAAGAACGCACGATTTTGGGGAAAAATCAGAAATTATGTGAAACCTCGAAATTCTAGAAAGTACAAATTTAATCTCAAAAGATAGAGGCGAGCTTTCTGAGTAACACTGATTCACATTTATTTGTTTCAATTTTTTTATTTACCGTGGAAATCCCTAATCGCGTTGCACCGAAGACTGATACCAAAGTTCTCACCGGAAGTGTATATTTGAACAGAATGAAAAAGAATATACAAAAAAACGGGTTCATAACTTCTATAAACAGGAAAATTAGAAATTATAAGGCAATTCATAGTACAATTTTATTGTCGTAGTATAAAGAGGAGTGGTTCAACTCTGTCATGTGTTTCAACCCACCCTGATATTCAGTACAGTAAGTGGTCCATGTCAGCAGCAACGCCTGCCTGAAAGTTTCCCCAGAATGGTAAACTGCAAGTATGCGAAAATACTGAGCAAAGTTACCGAGGCTGACACTCAACGGTGCCAGCCGCTGCCACGTGATCCGAGGATTAAATAACCGCTCCAGAATAGAAACGGTATCTATTGAAGATTAACCTATTGCGGACAATAAAAAGGCAAATATTAAATAGACTATAACGCACCTACAACCACTGCTAAAGTAACAACAGGAAGTTAAACATTTCCCTTCGAGAGATTTCCAGCTCGAGCAAAGATGGCGGTCGACTGTTTCTCCGAGTATATTTTCGAAAATTTACTTTCGGTCACAACATCGACTTGAAATTTTGGGATAGTGATTTTGATGAGTTAAACATTAAGAAAACGCGTTTAAACAAAACCGATTTTTTTGTAAATTTCACTGTGGCGTTCCCCCTTAAGGTTTCATAACTGTTATGAAGATCTCCAAGTCTATGGCCACTAACGAGTTCTTCGAGTCTGGTGAGCGACATCAGTGACTCTGGCATCGGATGTAACCTGGTGAACCGATCTCGTCGACAGTCAAACGCCCCCAAAGTGGGGGGGAGGGGTGTCATAATTCGTTTGAAAAGAGTCTCGAGATACTTCCGGGAGAGACACGTCGTCGACGGACGCGAGAACGAAGCGGAACGGAGCAGCTGGCACAGATTTCATTAATTAAGCGCTCTCGTTGCTTCCACAACGCCGCTTCGAGCGTAATTAAATCACTCCCTGGCAAAGCGTTTTCGGAGCGTCGGCCACTGCCGCCAAAGTCGACGATATCTAACAAAGATTAAACCGTCGAGCTAGCGCTCGTTCGACCGAGATTCGATTCGCGTATGGTTAAAGGTTAGAAGAGACATTAAAATTGCATCCACCCTCGACCATGAATTCTTAGGTTATATTTTTCATTGGTGCAGCATCAATGAGTAGATTTTTTAGATTTTTTTCCAAACAATCAATGCTAAAATGATTTTCGAAAGTTATTTTGTTCTAAAAAGTAGGAGCGTATATAGAATGATATAAGGTAAGAAAAATATACAGAGTAATCTAAAAAAAATCCTGATAAATATTGGTCGAAAAATTAATATTTTCAAAGTTATTAACAATTTCTTGTTTCAGTTAAAACTAGTAATTCTCTCTACCGTATGAGAATAACGGATTACCTTATCATTACTTCTAAGATTTTCTACAATTTTTATTACTTCTCTCACAATTAATATAATCTTAGTATACTTTTCCTCGAGACCTAAACAAGTTACATCATACCCAGATTATAGATTCAATGCAATAAAATACGTTTCCTTCCTTCGATAATCGCCCAGCATCCCGAAGTTAATATTAAAAAAAAAAAAAAAAAAAAAAAAAAAATCCCGAGGAAATTGGCCGGCTGGAGAAGCATCCGGCATTAAAAATGCTGGAAGAAGGAGGGAGAGAAAGAGAGCTTGGCGTTCTTGCCTAGGTCCTTTGTCTCCGCCTGGATTATAAATGCCAGCCCGTTGAAGTGCGGGCATCTTACAGAAAAAGGACGAGAAACGGAGAAAAGAGGAAGAGGGAGGAGGGAAGAAGTTGGGTCCATTCTTGAACTTCCTCGTGGTTCGAAGGAGCGTGGGAAAAGATCGGCTAGAATATGCCCCCGGCTTTAAACTGCGTTACATCTGCTCGTTTTCTTGACACAATGTCAGGCCCCCTCGCCAAGAGATCCCGCATAGGTCCCTCTTGTAATCCGTATGTATGTATATACACCCACGATCGTAAGTATTAGAACACTAATCGAACATGTAGAAAATATTACTATGCAAAAAATTATTAACCTATTTATACCGAGAAACCATTAATTTAGGAGGTTTATTTAATTCCAAAAATCAGCGCAGTGGTACTAGCGATACGATCTTTACCGCCATAAGGTTGCTGTTCACAACTACTAACATCAAATTATGTTCCACTCGATACCATTCAATTTCTGTTTGAAACACTTTCCGGTATCACAAATAATTTCAGAGATGTTCGAGGGGATCGACTTAAATCGGACATCCTGTATAGTGTAGACGCAGCTTAATAACCTCAATCACCGTCGATTCCACATAAAACGCTACGATCCTCGGTTTACTGCAACTCAACGGTCCCAATTTCGCTCCGCTAATCCGAGCCACGCTCCAATTAAGCTCCACCTCACCGACCCAAAACATTCCTCCGCGATATTATAATCATAGTTTGCAACGTTGTTTTCAACTCTTGTCCCTCGTGAAACATTTATCCCTCCCCCTAACCCCCCATTTTCTGTCTCTCATGGGACAAGGAATTCTTCGGTCGCATCGCGGGAACGAGTGTGCACTCGTTCTCAGGTTGTTGCGCATTCCGCGGTGATCGTTGCCCGAATAACTCCCGGAAACTATTAGGTTTACCGGAAAGTTCTGTCCAATAATGTCATCTCAAGTTTCAACACATAAGAACGTGTTCGTTTGAAACATATATGGCTGCTTTTTTTTTTTTTACAAAATCGACGCTACAGATACAGCGTCACCTAGTTCAATAGGACACCCCGTACAAGGTGTTAACATTCACTTCAAAATGGTCGGTGGAAGTGAATAATCAAGATTCATAACTGAAATGGGCCTAAATATCACAGCACAGTAATCCAACAACATAAACCATCCAGAACTAGATAAATATGCCCTACATTTTCTTATCTTCAGTTGTCTTAGGGATCTAAGTAGCTCCACCCAGTTGCACGGAGCGCCTCGTACAAGGTGTTAACATTTACTCCGAAATGGTCCATGAAAGTGAATAATCAACATCTATAACTGAAATGTACCGAAATTTTGATAATACCGCAATCCAGATAATCCAACAACATGGACCATCCTAGAACCAGTTAAATATCCTCTACACTTCCTTCTTCGACCGTATCCCAAGACGCAGGCGCCATCTACACAGTAGCACGAGATACTTCGTAGCGAAAGGTGTTAAAATTGACTCGAAAATGGCCTACGGAAAGGACCAGAATAATTCATGTTCCACCAAGAGGACATCTCCTCGATGAATCCTGATGGAAAGGGTCCCTTCTCCCCTAGGTACACGCCTAAGCTTACTTACGATCGTTACGATCGTTCCATACAGCCGTTCGAGCCTGAATTTTTCATATCGACATGTAGGGGGAGGCTGGTGAGGTTAAACACCGTGGCCGTTCGCGTGCAGTTGCATTAGCAAACATGGCTGGCAAAATTGATGCAGGAATCCAATGGGGAGAACACCGTATACCGGCCTCGCCACGGGGTGGATTAGGTTCACCGGGTATAATGGTGATTAACATTTACGAGCCGTGTTCCAGTGAGGTCACGGAAGAGTCACACGTCATCGTTTGCGCGCGCACTGGAGCACGTTTGAAACTGGACTACCGTGTTACGTCGGTTCTACACCAGAAATCCGCGAGTATCCGTCCGATCGTCTAAATCCAACCCTTGGTTATTGTTAGGGGGAAATAATCCGGGATCGTGTTAACGATAAACAGCGCCGCAGAGAGTGGGGGAGGGGGGGGAGGGGATAACCTCGCGATGATTCGTCCAACCGTTACACATTGTTTGGTGTAAGTACCCTCGACTTCCACTAGGGGAAGAAGTGGCGTGGGGGAAGGGCCTCCAATTGGGTATCGGGGATTATTAAAATTTATGCCAAATTAACATTCGATTGAACATTTATTTCAGTACTTGAAATAAATTTACCAAATGGTAGAAGGCCCTTCTCCTATGTCACTTTTTCCCCTAGTGGAAGCTGTGTTTGCTCGTGGATGTATCCTCGCGAGCAAGCTTGGCTTCCACTAGGGGAAAAAGTGACGTACAAGGGCCTCGTACTACTTGCTTTGGGAGTTACTGAAATAAATTGTTAAATCGAATGTTAATTTGGCATAAATTTCAGTAGTCCTAGTGTTGACTATTCATAAGAAAAACTATATTTAATAAATAAATATAACAGAAATTGATATAAATGAATTGGTTGTATAAAAACAGTGGATACCCCGTAGACAAGCACGGGAAGTGTAAAACGAAACCAGATGCTCCCAGATGCTCTCTGGCACGTCCACGGATTTATTTCCGTCAACAAGCCGAGAAGAATTACGCGGGCCGCTTAATTGAACCGACACAGAGAAGGCAATTACGTTATTAGAACGATTGTCTCTCTCTTTCTCTCGGGGGTCATTGACGACGTACTTCCTTCCTCCTAATTCGACGCTATTTATAGGGAATAGTGGTAATCCCACTTTAGACTCTCGGTTTCGAAGGAGCGAATTAACTACGGTTGAGGTTATCGAACGACACGCCGCAATCTGTATTGTTATCCAATCGTTTTGGTTCGATGTAAGAACTTGGTTAGATACACAGCAAATGCGTCCTGATACGTTAGAAATGAAGACTTCTCAAGGACCTAGAAATAGTCTAAACTCAAAGAGAAAATAATTTGCCTTACTAAAAATAGAAAAATAAAGGAAGAGTAGATAGTGATAACAATCCAATGGCTTCGTTCTGTTTCAAACCGATCCCAAGACGATTAAATGGAAAACATTTCACATAATGAAATTATCAGAACCACAGTACGGAAAACATTTTTTTTTATGTTTTGACCACCTACCGTAAAACACAAAAATAAATGCTTTTCCCATAATGGTTCCGTCATATTACTGCAACAAAATAAATAATAAATAATTTTCGCTCTGCTTTCTTAAACTTATATCGATTCAAGGGATTCTAACAATTACTATCAATCTATGCAACATTCCCAATTACGTCTAAACTTAATTAACTTAACTAGCTGAATCCTACGACCATTGCTATTTAATCATTATTTAGTAATTACTCTAATGTCCACGACGGAAGTTATTTGAGACTCGACCTAATATGTACTTATTGTCGCCTTGGCAGACTGTAAATAAAAAATGTGTAGCTAATGATAAGAAAAAAATCTATAAGACCACACCTTGAATTGTTTTTCATTGATCGACCCCAAAAGAAAAAGAATTTTTGCCGGACATTTCGACGAGAAGACACCACCACGGTCAAGCAAGAGAAAAAGTTCCGCGTGTTGAACAACAGGAAACGATTCGCGTTTCTTGTCTCCCCCTCTATGTAGCGAGCGCAGACAACGATTCCACGACCGGTCGGGATTATCTTATCAGGCTACGTTTCTTGCCAGGCATCGCAGTTTTTCTAGAAACGCTTTTTACGCGCTACGTCTCGCCTATCTCTCCTCCCCGTCCCGTCCCATTCATGATCACCCACGAAACGACCCCTCTAGGGGGTTGTAAAATTACCGATTGTTTTCAATTACCGTTAATTCGGTAAAATTTCCAATCACAACCGGTTTACCGATAATTCACCGGAATTTTTTAAGGTGCTGAAAATAGAAGAGAAATGTTATGTTTTAAAAAAAACTAAGAAAATTACATTATTCTACACAATTTATTAACCGTCTTAGAACGAAACCGTGATATAGAAATACCGTGTTATTCTGGGGTTTCCCAAATTCTCTACACGTGTGTCACAGCTAAACTGTGTTATAGGAATACCGAGTTGTAGAAAAAAAACATTTTTTAACACTGAACAAAATTCACAATACTAAAAAAAAAAAAAAAATCAAATCACTCAAGTAGATCCAATCAAGAATCCAGACACACCAATATCGATCCAACTTAAACGATCGTCTCGATGCAAATTTCCGTCGCGAATTCACGCATCCGCGAAGACGCTCGAGCATCGACTAATTGAAACGGAATTGGACCGCGGAAATTTTTCCTTGCGTTAATATCGCGAAGCGCCACAAGGATCGTGAGTCAGCCGGGGCTGCGTACGAACACTCGTGCGCGTGCACCGTGTCGATAATTCATCCGTGGAATTGTTTAAACACGACAGGACAGTTTTCCGTTCCGTCGGTGCGCACTGTCGACGGTAATTCCGACGTTTACGGGCGTAAAATCAAAATTTACGGTGCAAGTGGACCCGATTAATTATTTCGCGAGCGTAATTTCCCTCATGGCGGACGGTTTTCTGTGTGCGTGGACGAACCGTTTTTCCTGCTGTACGTGGGAGGTGCTTGTTTGGAAACACACAACGTGAATTATTCCGCCGTTGTAAACGGACAATTTTGCCGGTTGATTATCTACGTACGGTGCCAGAAGAGGATCCGTCGAAATTACTCGGTTTCGGAGTAGACTTTACGGATGGTTAACGGTATCGACTATTATCTTCGTGATAGTTTGCTTTCGTTTCGGCGGTAGTCCGTGGATAGATAACAGTGGACGATAAGGTGGAATGCATTTCGTTCGTTTCTGCCTTTTATCTACTATTTGCAGCCGGATAAAGATGGGTCTATTCGGGACTGAGTACGTTGACCGTTCAAGGTCACGCTTATGGGGCCATTAGTGGAAGATCGATCTACGAGACTCTGGTCGTAAATGGGACACTATGTCCCCATATTCATCCCTTTATAAATATTTAAAAAAAAAAAAAATGTATTAATATTTTATCGATTCTAGTTCATTGTGTTTGGACGTATTTCTTGAATGAACAAAATCTTCTGGTTTCATTTTTAACGCTATCTCAACTCCACGATCTATACATAGTAGAGCAAATTTGGTTTAATTTTCATATAATATTAAATGTATTATAGAGTGCGTTGGGTTTAATTGGTAAAGGACTAGCTATAGCCATTGAATTATAAAACTTTTTCAACCTTGGCGAGTATTAATATCTCTGTAGTAATTCTATATCTAACATTTTCTAGTTTCGAACGTTTCAAACATTTCAGACATTTCAGACAGTTCAAACGTTTCAAACATTTAAAACAATTCGAACAGCTTGAACGTTTCAAATATTTCAAACAGTTTGAACATTTCAAAGATTTCAAAGATTTTAAAGATTTTCAAACAATTCAAACAGTTTGGACGTCTCAAATATTTCGAACAGTACGAACGTATCAAACATTAAAAATAATTCGCAAGTTTGAAACGTTCGGTCGGCCAAACGTTTGAAACGTTCGAACTATTCGAAACGACCGAACACCGTTCAAACATCTCAAGTTTAAAACTGTCCAAACACATTCATTTAAACTATTTGTTCACGAACCTATCACTAATCACTTCTCCCACCAACGCCTGCAAAATTATTACACGGACCATTTTCAAAGCACGAAAGAGTTCTCCCCATCGTTTAATATTGCAACTCGGTAAAAAGGAAATCATGATAACGTATTATAAGTCGCCCCGAAGCGGCGCCAGAACGCGCGTCTGGAGCCCTTCTCATCGCCGCCCTGCTGTTTTCTTAATCTTAAACGCCGCCCCCGGACCTCGGGACATTATTAACGTTAAAAGCTCGTTGCAAATGAGCCTTGATGCTAAGTAGTACCGGAGGAAGGAAAGGCGCACGACGAGCTGTCGATACTTATCTCGTGGAATTGCAACGGGAAACTTGCCCGCTCTGAGACAATGAGAAAACTTTCCCAAATGAACCGTCCTTTTCCCCCCATTCGCTTTTTTTTTGTTCTCTTCCGTTTCCGCCATATTGCCAAACCGCTGGATATTCGAAATTTTCTGGAAAACTTTTGTACCCTACAATCGTGAAACTGGATTCATCGAAACGGTTTTTGGCGAATATACAGAGTAAGGTACTTTTTCAGAGCATGGAACACGTCCCCCTTTAGGAAAACTTGACACGGGTCAACCTCGAAACTCCTTCAGGAGCCTAGAAAATATTTCTATTGAAATGCAATCCCTGTTAGCCCCATTCAGAAACGTACAGGACGTCACGTAAACGGTGGTTGAACCGGATAGGTGGCGATTCTATATGAATAAATAATTAGCAAAGTTAGAATAGCACTAACTGTCACAAAGCTGCTTTGTGCAGCTCCCAATACAATATATTGGATTACATTCCCATTTTTCCTAAACTTCTATATTAATAATCTATAGTAATATAAAATTCTCTAGAACATTCAGAAATGTACGAAAAATATTGCATGTAGCTCTAATTATCGAAGAACGTGCCTACCCCTGACTTAGGGGATGATCATCTAGATCCCACCAAGCGAAGAAATGGAAGCAAACTCTATATCCCCCCCATTAATTAACACCTTTTACAGCTCATATTTTTCTGAAAAAAATCTCAACAAATTTTACATCCTTTTGCCAAAGCCAGAGTTTGAAATACACGATCCCTCAATTCTCTTGAGCGATGACCAATACCAAATTGTCTTTATAAAATCTTCTAAGTGTCTCATCGTTCTCCACAGAATCGGATAAGGATCCAAGACAGATCCTTCCGTGGAAACTATCCAAGATTTTAAAGTCCCTGGAACGTCATCGATACCGACTCAAGTTCAGCGAAAAGGCGATTACCGGTGTCGACAGCATCGGAGAATCGGTTTATCTGCCGCGATTATACTTTTCAATGGAAGCTTCCAATGCGATCGATCGTCCCGAATGCTCGGTCGAGGTTTCACGAGCGAATTAAATCGCGTGTTAATTCGTCCGCCCCCATCTGGGACGCATGCGTCAGCCAGACGTGTTTCGTCAATCGGTCGCGTTAATCCGTTAAGTCCCAAGCAGTGAGACAAGACGATTTTTACACAAATAATTATTTATTACTTGTAAAAATATTTAAAACAGAATAGAAATGTTATCAAAGAAATGTTTGGATTGGTACTTTTTGTGTAACGAAATGTTGCGTTTATGCAATTTTGGGCAATATTTCATTGAAAACCGTAAATTATTATACCGGGTGGTCCAAAAACAATTTACACTGGACTGTCTTGATTGTTTTTGGAGATTACTGCTACCTTGTATCCCCTTTTATACTGAGTAACTTTTCTTAATAAAGTTTTTTCATACCTCCAGAAACAACGGAGTTATTCAAGTTGCTAGTTCATACTGGGCCACCCTGTATATTAATTTGCCAAAATATAAAAAATACATTACAACATTAGACACCATATTATAGAAGGCAATTATATTAGAAAGATACACGAACAAAATTTTTCATTATTCAAATTTGCAAATTTCAAAACGTCGTAGGATCTAAGTGAAAGAAGAAATAGTGGAAGGAAAAAATATTAAGCAAATCTTTAAAATCCCCTATCACAACCACACCATAAAAACAGAATCCAATATTGTAAATTCATTGAAAAAAAAAAAGTTGCTAGTGAGATTTTGCGTTAACGCACCACTGGGTCCTAATAGGTTAACGACGGCACTCGACGAAACAGGGGATGCTGTACGCCACACACCGCCAGAAACTCAAAGTTCGGACGGATACTGCTGTAGCCTCGCTTTGTGCGGAGCTTTCAATTATCGGGACAGAGACGGAGGGTGAGGGAGGGACTGACGAGACTTCGAGAACTAGGATATAACTCGTGGTTGGTGGATGATAGCCGTTTCGTAGTCGATTTTACGAACCCAATACATTACCGAGATCACGACCCGGAATATGAATAGTCACTGTTGTGCTCTGTATGGAAGAGGAAATGACTTTGGTAATCCTATTGGAGTTTGGTGGACTTTGAATGGGACTGTAGTCTCTTGTAGTTTCTCCTCACGTGGATATCCATTTGTTGGATATGTGGAAAATTAAAATTCGAGACAGGAGTCGAAAAACCGTGAATACAGTAAATCATCGATGACTGTTCAGACGTCGTCCCCATCACTGAGGGTCTTCTGTGGAACCAGCCAAGCGTCTAGTGGTGGGGATAGCGTTTGAACAGTCAGGAGCCTTCGAACACTCATCGATGATTTACTGTGTTTAGTATTACCTCGGTGTAGACACGGAGGTTGGGACTGAAAATGCGCTTATAGGGGAGCAGAGGTAACGATTCTGTGACCTTATCGGTGCCTGACCACTCTAGTCTCTTCTATTATAGAATTTCAATTATCAATGATCAGTATCAAAACGTTTAATACATACATTACTGTGTGTCATATAACTCAATTATTATTCCTAATTATATTAATAAACTAAAATACCAGTTCAAGATAATAAACTTTTTTACCCGTCTGAAAATAGCAAAAAAGAGTTCGGATCGGATCTAACCCCACCTTACCAATTACAACCTTAAAAATCAGACCTTACCATTCAATGGTTAATAGCACTAACAAGCTGGGAATAAAATGGGAATATTATTATACTTTTATTAAGATATTCATTTTGTTGTATTCTACGCGTTTATAGGCGCTACGAGTGCACTGAATCCGGTATCAACGGTAATAAATACTGAGGCTAAAAGTATTAAAGTACTTTGCTCCTCAAGCTAACAACTTCTAATATACTTAAGTAGGTTTCATTATCCTCGTGCAAGACGCGTCAGATCTCCCGGTGGAACGATAAAACGATGATTCCACGTGATAAAACACGTGGAAAATGAGTAATAAAAATCTTCTTTTTTTTCCACTTGGGGACACTGTTACCGCGAAAAATGACACAGAGGATCGTCGAGCGCACCTGCTGCGCTTGCTGCTGAACGACCCCCATAATTCTTTCGTAACCCCTTTGAAATTTCAATAAACCATGGGTTCTTTAGCAATTTGAATTTTCCCGCCCAACTTGAACTGTCAAAATCACCGAACCGAACAGAAATTTCGAAAGTGGCACCAACTAACTTAGAATAGGAATGTCCGATTCCTATTTGATTCTTTAGAAGATCGATTCCTTTGGATAAGCCGCAACATGTATATTCCTCGCGCAAATACAAATCGAAAAGTCCTTTACCGTTTTGTAATCTGAAGCTCCGTTTCCGAGATACTAGCAGTTGAACGAACTCCAGTCAGCTGAGCGGTCGGTCACACGTACACGCAGACCGCTCAGCTGATTGGAGTTCGTTCAACTGCTAGTATCTCGGAAACGGAGCTTCAGATTACAAAACGGTAAAGGACTTTTCGATTTGTATTTGCCCGAGGAATATGCATGTTGCGGATTGTCCCATCATTCTGGGACACCCTATATATGCCAGTAACGTGTCACCCAAGAAAATCGTCCTTCTGAAGAATCAAATCGGAATCGAACAGCCCTACTTTGAACCTCAAGTTACAGGTTATGTTGTTTCATTTCTTCCAGCAATTCGAGACAACGATATTCCACGAACCTGTATTTCCCTGGGCATTTACGATCGGAACAGGTATGGTTTACGAGTCGAACCGGGGAATTATTATTTCTTTCTCGTATCATTTCCGGAGAAATACTTTATTCCCGATGAAATTGCATCGAGAGACCGTTCTCCTTGCCCCTTTTCGAATCAACCCTGCACATTTACGACGGGAGGAGCCCTGTGTATCGTCTGCCTGGATGCCGTTTTCACGCGAATTTATATTTTTCACGATTAAGCCGCGTTCTCACCTGCGCGAAACGAGAATTATCGTAGCCATTAAATCGAACCATCCAGACCGATCACGTTCATAACAAGAATTTTCTAGAAATGCAGTCTCATTTTGCTGGATACGGTTCACTAGGTGAACTCTGGTGGAAACGCGGCTCGAACTCGTATCATCGCCCTTATGCTAGGTCTCGAGAACGCAGGATTAACGACCCAGCCTTTCAGAACACTTTTAAAGCAGGCTAAAAAACAAAGGTCGAAACGACCGAGGAGGAAAAGAATTTCCATTCGACTGAGTTTTTTTCACCCAAAAACTATTCAAACGTGGTTATGCTTGGCAGTAGGTTTTAGATATTTCAAGCCGTTCGGTCGAGAATAGAATGTCGAGTATTTAGGTATCTGGAGAAAATGGATTGACTTTGGAGGGTAGTATTTAATGGGGGAACTCGAAATGCAGGGTGGAGAAACGAGGATAGAGGGAAAAAATCTTATTTCGGAAATATTCCTTAACATTTGAGGGTCATTATTTGATTTTATTAGAACCAACGGGGGTGGAACCAATGGAATGACCAATAGGTGTCATCATTTGATTTCATTAGAAAATACGGATTGACCGTGTCATTCTAAAAATGACGTTGGACCTATTACAACCTTAACCCTTATAGTACCTTATAAATGTTCCAGGTACCGTCCAAAAATACTTTGAAATATGCGATTTTTTACGTATCGATTAAAATTCCCATATGTCTCTTAAAAATAAAGATATTTTCACGATTTTTAAAACGGTTTCGAATTTTACAAAACTCTCCACGGTACAACGTGGTACAAAACTACTACAAACTGGTACAACAATAATTTTTTAATTTACCACAAAATGGTAGGCTATCTTCACGCACACGAATCCCTTAAAACTCGAATATGTACATACACACAACGCAGGGGGGGGGGCCAGTACGGAGATCCAAGTGAAAGGAGATATCCTCCCTGAATCACACGTTATGATTCATTGCCGGCCATTAACGCGACGGAAAGCATATCAACGATCGGGAAAGACCTTGGTGTGTACCCGTACAACACAAGATTCGAGTGGTTCCATTTCGATCCAAGGAATATACATACATATATCCATCGGACGAGATCTCGATCGATGGGGATTTCAGGGGGCGATAACGTGAAACCAAGCGAAATATCGAACGGCCTAGGCGTGGCATAAAGGAGCTACGAGGGAGTTAACTGCGAGCGCAGAAATCGATCGGCGGAAGTCGTTGCTTCCTATCTCTCTCCCACTCCCTCTTTCCCACTCTCTCGCCGTCTCTTTCTCTCTTGCTCCCACGTTCCCTCTCTCGACACGCTTCTCCATGTCCCCCCGTCGTTCCGTTTCCTCTTCGACGTATCGCTGACATTGTATCGGATGCTCGTACCCCCGGAGGAATTACTCGCTCAGCGATTCATTCAACAAAAAATTCACGAAATATCCATTGTGGACACACCTACTTATTTTCTTCGCGGGGATCCTGCACGGTTTTCCGATACGCGTGTGGATATACGCCAGATTCAATGAAAATCGCAACCTGTAAGCCTCTTCCATCGATTCCATTTCTTGTGTATTTCGTAGATTTAGTATACAGGGTGGACAACGTAACGTAGTTCACTTTAGTTATTTCCATTACTAAAAAATTCAAATAATACAATCTCCGTGTAATATCGCCCGAAATAATCTCTGCGTTGAACGTGTTGATAAATCGTTGAACATCAAACAAATGTAATCTACCATAGGTGGGCGAATCCCCGTTCTGAAAGATCTAGAAAAATAAAAAATCGGCCGATATCGGGCCCAGAAGTCGGGACCAGATCACTGACGAGATATCTCGTCAGTGCCCAGTTGTTCCGTTTTGTTAACGACCTCTACAGATGGAAGATCGGACCTATTATCACTTAATACAGTGTTCAATCGATTATTGTCAAGAATTCGGATCCGCGTCGCGACAAGCATCGAACAGGAGAAATGTTTTAGACTGTCGTAAATATATTCTTTGCTTGACAACTTCCCTCCTCCCCAATGGTGGGGATGACGCCCTGACAATAATCGTGTAGAACCAGTCTGACAGTGATCGCCGTAATACTGTAGATGGTCACTGACCATTGCTCAACAATCAGGATGTAATCACAAGCTACCAGGACGATACATTTTATCCTAATTCCGCGTGATATGAACAAAGATGGCCGCCGTCACGCATCATCGTTTACATACACACGTGTTCCTTCTAATTTCACCCAAGTAAAGAGACGCGCACTATTTACCAGCGAACATTTCTTTTTTCTCGAGGCAATCGTAAGCGAGAGAGGACTCTGGCTGGCTGGCAGAGGAACTTCAAAGAACCCTTTTCGCGGGGTGTGGTCGGTTCCACGTTTTGAATTCTTCGGGACACAGAGACGACGGCTGGAGGGTTTAACTTTGTAACCCGTATAATAGCGTCTCGCGCGAGGCGAGTTTTTCCCGGGGTTCCAGGATAATTTCGTTTCGCTTGGCAGCGTATATATACTTTTATCGGGTTTCCCGCTGGTTATCGTAACCCCGTCTACTCCTCCACTGTCGAGTTTCATTCGATGCGATGGTTCAGGAGAGGACAAAAGGAGAATCGAACGGACCTTTGTTTAACTGGGATATTTTTGCTGAAGACAGATCTTGCAGTTCGTATCGGAGATGTCAAGTTCGTTGGAAATGTTAGAACGGATGATAAATAGAGCCGTTTATTTTGGAAACGGTGCAAGTATACGGTTTTTCGATAATTTTGAAAATAAACGGCTCGGACGAAACTCTCGGATGACAAACCGATGAATTCATGTACGTTTCTTTATTCAGCGTTTTTAGGTACCTTATACAGGGTGAGTCATCGATATTCGAAACAGTTGATTTTGCAATTTCCGAAATTAAAATGTATCTCCTGAACTTTAGTGGATGAATCTAAATTGAGTATATTTCCAAACCTAAAAAAATAGAAACAAGATTGACCTTCGTATGTCCGCCACACAAAATGAACTTAAAAGATTCGTAATTAAAAAAAAAAAAATAGGAAAAATTCGCAGATGTACCTTAAACAATTCGATTCCTTTAATCCAATAAAATAAATAAATTTTTCAATTTCAGGTAAAACTTCAATTTTTCATAACAAAAGGTAATTTAAAAGTGGTCATTTCTTCATGACGAGTATACTCGTCAAACACCGTTAAAGGGTTAAGGAGGCCCATTGAATGGAGCCCAAATGAGACGAACAGAAGCAGTTAGACCGATAAGAATACGCAACGAATTACGAAATGGGACAGTGAACTCGTATACATATACCGTTGAATCGTGTCCCGCGAAGTAACGAAAATCTTTCGACAGAGAGATCACGAATCACTGAAACCAGGCGGCATAATTGCGGTTTCTTTGGCGCCGTTCGAGCGGTTGCATTAATCTTTCGTACGTTCTTGGCAAGGCTGATAGCCGAGATGAGGGGGGGGGGGCGGGACGCAAATACTGTTTAAATCTTCAAAGGCGCTTCCTTATTCCGGTGGAACGTCTGCGCGTCTGAAGAGAAGGGGAATCCCTTTCAATTCTTCATATTATCCCCCCCCCACCCCGCTCGTCGTCACTCCCCTGACCGGTGCCCCAAGGAACCAATAATGTCGTTCGAGGAATGGTTACGGAATGCAAATACCGAATCGAGATTGGGAACCCGACCTTCCGGAACTCGACGTCGACGAATATCAACGGTCTTCGAAACAATGGATCGATCGATTCGAGTCCGATTGCACGTCCTTAAGACACTTCGAAATTAATTAACTGCCTCAACACACAGGGTACAAATTACGTGACACACACCGCACACGTTTGGATATTCCGAAACGTTCGTGAATTTTCGACTGTCTGAGTTCCAGAATTTTTCTAACATTGTTCGAATTCTCAGTGCTTTTACAGCCTTCATGACCTTCAACTTCCCTCAGACGATCAGATTTTTCAGACCTTCATACTCTCAGACTTTTCAGATCTTCTAAGACGTCCTGACACTCAGACTTTCAAATCTTCTAAAATTTCTAAACTATCAGACTTTCAGAACTTTCGAGGCATTCAGATTCGCAGACTTTTAGATCCTTGAAAGATTTCCTGATTCCCAGACCTCCAGAGCTTCTAACAAGGAGTGTATTTTAGGTGTCCGTCTCCGATCGCTTTGGTTTTCGGATATGTTTTAGAGGACCGAAAAATAAGAGATACGTATTTTTTTATAGCCGCCCGTTTTCATATTTAGGGGGTGAAACCACCCCTCAAAGTATCGACCCGGAAGTACTATCTCGAAAACCAGAGGAGATACATGAAAACTTTCAATTGGTGGCTTTCATGGTTTTTTATGTACAATAAACTGGTGTTAACAAATTGTCAAAAATACAATTTGTTTGTAACAAAAAAATATCATTTTGAGAACCTTTTTGGAGGAAACTACGCGTATATCTCACAAGGGAAGGCACGGAAGTGTCCCCCTCCGATTTTGATGAAACTTCGTATGTCTGTTAAGCAGTCAAAAATAAAGGACACGTATTTTTTTTATCGGCTGAGACGCGACTTCAAGGGGTGAAACCATCACTCGAAATTTCTATCCGAAATTTTGTTGTTATAAACAAATTATATTTTGGACAATTTGTTAGCACCATATTATTCTACATAAAAAACCGCAGACCTCGTCCATTAGAAGTTTTCATGTATCTCCTCTGGTTTTCGAGATAGTACTTCCGGGTCGAAACTTTGAGGGGTGGTTTCACCCCCTAAATATGAAAACGGGCCGCTATAAAAAAATACGTATCTCATATTTTTCGGTCCTCTAAAACATATCCGAAAACCAAAGCAATCGGAGGCGGACACCTAAAATAAACTCCTTGTAAGATTTATAAACTGTCAGACTCCCAGATCCCTAGAGTTTCTAAGATTTCTAAACTGTCATACTCTCAGACGTTCAGATCTTCTAAGACTAGTATTCCAGATTTTTCGAAACATCTACCAAGTTCACTACAATTTTCAAAGTTTCAATGTCTTCTTTGAACACTCCCAAGCCTCTAAGAACCTTCGCAGACAACAAATACCAGAGCCATTAAAAATCCTCAAGACTCTAATTAGCGAACTATTTTAGGTTTTCGTGCCTGTTAAATTTTCCGAGTTCCATACAAAATATTCCATCCCGTTAGATTTCCCTCTCATGAATCAAGTGAAACGTCAATAGACCAAGAATTTTCCACCGTCAAAGAATCTCTCTTCACGCTTGCTCTGATCCAATAAAGAATTTCCGTGAAAAGATCAATAGCACGTTGACCGACCGTCAACGGGGTCGACGGGTTAAAAGAAGTCGAAGCAACACGACTATCGACTCGGGAGTGACCACCGTAAAACGGCCTACACAGGTGGCAACGTGTTGCGAATATGCACGGCATCGATTTCATGAAACTTGCATCAATTTCAGTTCACCTCCACATTACCGATTCTTGACAGAAGAGATTTTGTAAAATGTCCGACGATTTTCCATCAGTCTTATAATCAATAATAGGAAAGTATCTTACAATGGCTGATCAAACGATAAAGCCACAGCACGAAAAATCCGTTTCATTGTGTTTATGCAAAAATAAAGTCACAATAACATGATTTTTACGCTGCCAAATTTTTAACACTCCAGCTACAACAGGATTTTCCGTGAAAGCGTTAAAAACACTATGCATTTAGCCGTTTTTTTTTTCGTGCCATCATAATCTTCGTAAAAAAATCTATAACCACTTAATCTATCATTTCTTTCAACTAAATAAAAAATAATTAATCTTTCACTGTCACCTACAGTTCCATAAAGACATTTTTGTAACGTTTCTTTTTCAATAATTCCATCGTCGACCTTGCGATTTTTTGGTAGCAATCGAAAGTTGAAGCTTCTGAGAATATTCTGTTAAATTTTCAACTATATTTATAATTAGAAAAAATTCGCGGAAGCCACTTTAAAAGTGCAAAACGTTGCCCGTGTTTCCGGCTCCCGCGGGAATTCTCGCGTATTTCAATGTCGCGGGACAACGCCACGAGGCCACCGATTGTTGTTCCCTGCGTCCCGTACAATTTCAGACGCGAGGATAAAGAATCGTGCGCGTTTCTCTGTACCTTTATGCCGTCCGTCCGTGATAAATCAACGGGCCAGGCGGAGGAGGATAAATATCGCTGGGAGAGAGGACATTACCCAGTAGGTTCTCGCAGGGTTAAATCCTCGAAACGCAAACCGTAGATTTTCGCAGCTGGTTTAACCCGTTGGCAGCCACAGCTGACTTTATGATAACTAGACTGTGGATTTTATACACTTATAGCATACAGAAGTATGTGAAGTAAAGGAGAAAAATTCGATCGAGTTCAATAAGTTTCTTATTTTATTTTAATCCCATTAAAATCCCTGAGAAAGGAAATAATTGTCTATTTTCACTCTTGTTTTCATGAATCACTTCATAAAGTCTCATTTTTCATAAAAATCTAATGATAACGAAAGTTCATATCTTCGATTAGTGCAACGTTACGGTTAATGAAAACACAAAATTCAACCGCGTATAACATGTTAACCTTCAAACGACCTTCGCAGGAATTATTCTTATCTTAAGTAACTCACCCTGTACAGAAATGGGAAATTTACTGTCCAAAGATAGGTTAATAAAACGTGAAAATATTCACCGAGATATCTTGCATAGTTATTTAGAAAACAAATCCCAAAAAATTCTGATCATCTCTAAGCACCAAACCGTAAATTCTCGAACCGTAACCGGAGTCAAAACGTGTCCCTGAAATCGAAGATGACGAAAAACGGATTTTCACAGCCGGGGGAAAAACCCATCGTTCCGACCACAGATTCCGTTGTGACCCTTGGGCGGGCCCTCGATCCCACAAGTTCTCTTTGGGGCCAGATGTCACAGAAGAAGACCTCGTAAAAGGGACCACGATACAGAACGATCGCCAACGCAAATAACCATGCGACAGCGGGGCTACTATTCGCGTAAACAAACGTGCTCGCCAGATGCTTACGATATGTCGACGGTCGGTCAACGTCCACACAGCTTCTGGACCACTTCCGATACTTTCTCTAGTTTACGAGACTTTTGTTTCTTACTTCCATTCGGGAGCTGTCCCCTCGGGTTGGGTTTCGTTTTGACCGTGAGTTGAGCAGAATTTCACTCGAATAATAAAATGGTGAATTCTGGCGAGTCAGTGGAAAATTTGGAATTTTTTTATCGAGGATGAAATGGTTGATCGAATGTCGTACATGAGAAATAATAGGTTAATAGAATAGTCTAATAGGGGCTTCGGTTCAAAATTCAAAATTTCGGATTTTGTTGACACTTGGATATGTTGTAATTTTCAGTGGAATGCAGGATGCCTCAACTAACTTAATCACCTCGAATAATGACTTAGTAGTTATTAATAATATTATCTTTGAATTGGTTCGAGGGATCGTGCAAGATTACCGGTTGTATAATACATAATATATTAGTATTCCATATTTATGATTTAATTAAAAATAACTTTCCTGAGTTCGATTTGGTGATCGAATGTTATAAAACTTATAATATGATACAACTTTCATTAACATATATCATGTAAGTTATAATGTAATATAATTTAAAAGTTAATGAAAGTTGTACCACGAGATTAATGTGAATGCACGATGAAAAGTGCTTCTAAGATACGTTGTAAGATATTTAAGATGCATTGGAAATTTAAACGGTCTCGGGACACTTAAATGCCAACGACTTGAAGGCTACCAGGAAATTCAAAATTCTCAAGATTCTCAAGATCACCAAGAGCCGCAAGATCTTTAGAACGAGTAATATTGTAAAAAAAAACATTTGAGACTTAAAACTTTCATGACTTCCGAAACCTCGGATGCTTTTAAGGTTCCTAAGGTTCTCAGGACACTTAAGTCATCCAGAATGCTTAAAAATTTTCAAGTCGTTAGAAACACTCGAGAACCTCAGTAGATTCAAACATTTTCGAGACTTTCAATAAATCCAAAACTAACGACTTTCAATTCATTCAGAGATATTTTATGAACTTTTTATAAAAATTACTATACCATGAATTGACTGTATTGTCGTTAGTGTAACAAGTTAAAAATGACTTCTCTACTAATCTCCAGTAGGTATACACTCTTTTTTTACATAAAAGATATGTTCCCCAAAAAATCGTGAAAAAAACGACAAAAATTTATATGTAAATACATATAAATATTTGAAAGCAAAATAAAATTCATACACATTTCAATTGTATTCTACCTAAAATACAATTATTATCACATAAATATTGCAAGAAGAAAAAAATGAAATATTTTCAATAAAAAATATTAGAAATACTACAATACATTTTTTCTTGCACCAAGTTTTTTTGTTCGACCGTGTTATTTCAAAATCGTATAAAAAAAAAGATGTGTACTCGAAAGTAAATTATTCTTAACCTAATATTACAGTGAAAATAATACTATCAATTAAAGTATGTAATACTTTCTTCTTCGATTGTAGCTCTCGAATCAATTTCACATTGGATACACTTTCGACAGTTCCACAAGAAACATATCTGCTTTAAAATTGACATAAACACATTAAAATCTCACCAGTACGCGTGCACCTCTACCAATTATCTCTTCCAGCTCGATGAGCAATGAAAAAGGCTACGAGTGTTCAAGCACCGTTCCAGCATATGAATATTTATACGAATACAAACTGCTCATCGGTTCTAATTAACAACGTCCTCCAGTGAAAACTCGAACACGACTTAACTCTCGTCGAATCTTCGATGACAATAATAATCCATTGAATTCCACCAAATAAATAGCATTCTAACGTCGACATAGAACCAGGAGATCGTTACGTTGCCTCCACTCCAAGTCACTTCCGCTCTTAGAAAATTATTAAATGGTCTGAATTAAGTTACGACAGAGTGAGATGGTGTCCCTAATTGCCCAAGAAACTTCTCCCTCTCTCTCTCAAGGCTAGACGCATCTCTTGCGAGGAATATTAACGCGAGGAAACTTAATTGGGGCCATTTTTCTAAATTTCAACGAAACGTGGGAAATATACAGGGTGTTAATTTTAACTCGAACACCGAAATTATTTCCGCTATTATTTAAAGTAAAAAGAAAAAAATGACATTTTATGGCGTGCTATCAGATGCATCCTTTTTGAGTATTACATGCAAATCCCATCAAGTCATCAGATTGAACAGTTACAAGACTTCCTTTAAAAAAAAAACGGCAAAAAAGAACTTCCGTAATATTTCTCGGTCTCTTTGGAACTCAGTCGGCGGAAGTCCACGATAATTGAATATCGATCGACTCGACGGTGGAGATCGAGGAACTAGACGTTTCTGCGTCGCGGAGGAATTCACATTTTTCTAGGTCGGCCATCTTCGTTCGTGATTCCATCGAAAATACGTAGGATTCTTTAAGAATCTTTAGCTCTGCAAAAAAATGCTACGAATTTGAAATGAAAAAATCGATTTTGGTGGACAAGTTTTATACACAAACATCTGTAAAAAAAAAGGAAGTTTTTGAGATAACAAAAAAATCCCATGTATTTCCACCGGAAATTTCTTCCAGAAAATTAAATTTAATTCAAACCTAAAAACCATAATACTCTAGTACCAGAAAACTATAATACTCTGCACCAGCACCACGATTTTCTATGAAAAAAATCTTTTTCTATATTTGAACAATTATACATACTAACAGGCCCTGCAACTGATTTCTAGTTATATTCTATTCCCAGAAAAAATTCACAAAGTTACAATGTTTAAACGATCAGGGTGGAATAACATCTTAACGACCATCATCGTTGGAATTTCGAATGGTACCAGCTCGACCTCTTTTTTTGGTGCATTCAGCCAAAACGTGTGTAACAAAACGTTACCCTCGCGGATTCTGCGCTCTGTGGTGATTCACATTTGTGCCCTCCCTTCGGACGCGTAATTTTTCTTTTCAGGGGATGGGGGCGTTTCTGCATAGTTTGCCGTGCAATTTCACCGTGAAAAAAAAAAAAAACGTCCAAGCACGAAGTCACTCCTCCGGCCCGTGTTCTTCCGGCTGGTTCGCGGAGGAGGCCCGAAGCGTTTGCACGGAAAATTCGAGCGGTGAAAGGCGAAGAGGCGGGCTGTATCGTGGCCAGAGACGGATAACGCGAGAGATGTTAATTCAACGATAATTCGCGGCGGAAACCGAGAGAAGGGGGGGCTTGAAAGCTGGCTTCTTCCGACTCTATATATATCCAAATGATTATACATAAGACGCTTTTCAGCCGATGCTATTTTTCACGGTTTCAACCGCAGCGATGCCCCGAAGACACGCCTCAGCGTCGAATTAACCGAGGAAACTCCAGCAGTGCCATTTTACGCTGAAGACCATTCCGATGAAATGGTTACGAACGAGTTATTATTAATAACGATAATATCGTATTTGTCGCGTGGTTGGTGAAATGGTAATTGATGAACAGGGTTGATTAAGACTGAGACCAGCCGCGGCACAGTTACGAAGACATTATTCTTTTGTGACACTCGAGTCGCTTTTTATGTATATGCTGGGGGAAAACTTAATTAGCCGGTTGGACCAGTTATGTCTCGTTTAGAGGAAATTCGATGTGAGAGGTTCTTACACCTACGGGTTTTCAGTGATTTATTAACGAACCGTGGAAGAAAGTTGAAGTCAGACGTGATATTTGAGACTGCTAGTCCTATTTAGATGCACGATACTGGTATTACGCTATTTATGTCGAAAAACTATTAGGTCAGGAGATATTTGATATTCAAAATTTCGAAGTGATACTAGTAATACGATGTTTACCCTTCTCAAAATTGATGTTCAAAATAAGATGTTGGATGGTTTTCAATTTTGAAATTATTTTTTAAGGAGACACCCTGCGCGGATAGTAGAACGTTCGGATGGTAGAGCGTCAGGATAATAGAACGTTCGGATGGTAGATCGTCGGGATAATAGAACGTTCGGATAATAAAATGTCCGGATAATAAAATGTTCGGATAATAAAATGTTCGGATAATAAAATGTTCGGATAATAAAATGTTCGAATAGAATGTTCGGATAATAGAATGTTCGGATGAAAGAACGTTCAGATGGTAAAGCGATTGGATAATAGAACGTTCCGAAAATACAACATCGGACATTAGAACGGTCGAATATCAAAGTAATCCGATAACAGGCGTTCGGATACAAGAGATTCTCCTGTACCGAAAAATATCGCACGTTTCCTGATAGTCCCCTTCCTGCGAAACGAACGCGTGAAACCGTGAGTAAATCTCGTTCACGTCAGTACGTATGTATGCATGTATCTCCCTTTTAAAATCGCAGCTTCCACGAAAAAAAAAATCGAAGAAAATGGCGGCGAACTCGCTCGTCAACTGTCGAGCGTGAAACCCTCGCTGAAACGAGTCTCTTCAGATAGGATCTCAGATTTCGTGGCGCACGCGGGCGACTCGGGGGTGAAGAAACGGGCCGACAGACGGATAACGGGTCCAGGAAGGCTTCCACTTCCACCACGGGAACGAAACTGCCGATATCCTTTTGTCTGAAACGTCCAGTGGGGGGGGCTTTTTCTGCATTCCGCCCGAGGTCTGAATAGATCGTCCTCTCTCACCTCTCGTATGCCGATCGTTTGTTTGAGAGAGCCGAAGAAGACACGTGCGCCCGTTGGCCGGCCAGTGACGTATATAGAGTGATATATACAGCGACGCAACGACGCATTCCGATGAACACCGTTCGCTCTTCTCGGACTGTATATTGCCAATTCAATAACGCTTCCGTTCGATTCACTCGCGAGGAGACACACGCACGCTCCTGTCGCGCACGAGCGTGCTCGAGATGTTCGGAGAAAGATCCTCGATTTGACGAACGATCGGTGGCCGCCTGTCGATAATTTCTATTGAGTTTTTTTTGCCTACCTCGATAATGGTAATATCTGCTGATTTTTGTCCTGGTTCCGCTGACCGTGATAGAGAGAGGCAGTGACGAACGGGCATTGTGTCGGACGAGAATATCGCACGTGCTAAATGGATCGGTTTGATGATGAAGCAAGAGGAAATTAGAATTGTGTTATCATGCAAAGAGACGGAATTTGATCGAGTCTCCAGAAAAATAATGACAAACGTACCGAAATGGAAGAAATTGAGAAGATAGCGTTTCGGCAGGGTGATTAATTCTTGATGTCCTATGGCCGGGTCATCGGCCACCCGACGAGGAGCATAGTCACATAACATTCGTTTCACTGGAATCGATTAGTGTTCACAAAGACGATACCGTTTACAAACGCAGTTCACTGGCGCGGTTAACCTCTTCAGGGACAAATTATTCAGAGCGGAAAAAATAATTTTCTTGATCTTTTTTAAGCTATTTAAAATATATTTGTAAATATTAATGACAATCAATTGATAGTTCATCCTTTTTTTTTTTTACGAAATTTCCGAATGAGTGTTCATTTACAATAATACTCATTATATATCTTTGAAATCATGCTTGAATGAAAGAAAAACTTACACTCACGTGCAAAATCGGCTACCGCTAGAGGAAAAAGTTGTGTAGGGAAAGGGCCTCCTCTTACTTGATCTCGGCAATTACTTAACTTTATATTAAATTGACATTCGATTTAACCTTTATTTCATTACTTGAAATAAATTTACCAAGTGGTAGAAGACCCTTTTCCTACGCCATTTTTCCCCTAGCGGAAACTGAGTTTGCTCGGAAGGGTACATACATGCGCCACTATCCCTCAAGAGGTTAATCGAAATGAAGCTTTTTTTAGTAACCGTTAATATACAAGTACAAACTCGAAAGAATAATTCGAAACCATCAGTAAAATTTAGTTAACTACATATTAAATTCGAGACAAGTTTAGCAACGAGTAGGCAATTATTTCAAATGAATCGTGTTCGAGGTTACGGTTTCGAACAATATCAAACTCGCGACACGAGGAAACTGAAACTGTGTTATGCACTCCTCATTCAACTGGTTAATTATCATTGGCACCGCTCGAAACAAAAGCGCTATCGTCGACGTCGACTCTTTGCCAACCAACCGGGTCACGTTTCCCGTCGAAAATACAGATTTCTCGTGGCGCCTGGTCGATAACTTCGAATTCGCGGGCAACCGACGCGAACCTAACCTTCGGTGAGCGAACGCGAGGTACTCTTTAACGGAATTAATAACCGTCGTCGCGCGTTCCAGTTTCATTGAAATTGACACCACCACTTTCAGTCGGTTGTGTTATTGATTCCAAGCATCCTGCGATAGCTCTGTGCGTCAAGTAAAGCCGACAGTTAGGTCTGTTGCACAACGAACAAATTACAACGGACGATTATTAAAATTCGATTTGTTTTACGGGTGACGTGCGTACTCAAGCGAGTGTACGCGGAACTAAATGTAAATTCGGTCGTAACGATGCATACTAGCCCTGCCTCTACAATGGAATATATGCGTTTGAAATTTGGAATTAATATGACTGTAAATAGTTACCGAATACCCGTACAGTACAGGGAAAACCGAAATCGTGTAATACACCATGATTCACCTAACCTGAAATCTTGAACTTATTCACGAATGATTCGATGTAAATTGTTACACGGTGAAAGTTAAATTATTTCAAGGGGAAAGCACATTTGTAATAACTGTAGGTTGTTTTAGTGCACAAATACTGTTTTGTAAGTCACCTTGGATTTTGTAAATAGAAAATGTTTTCATCATTGAAATTGGAAAATGTTAGAAATGTTTAAATAGAACTCGTATTTATAATTTGAATTGTAAAATATTAGAAATGTTTATATAGAAAATCTTTTCATCAATTGGTAATCAGGTCAACGATAACTGCCGAAGCGTTTTAAGTAGGCGTTAAAATATGTAACGTAATGGATAGCACGGTATCAGAACATTACGTTTACACGCCTCATAAATTATGATTATTCCAACTCTTCACTTGTTACTATAATGATACGCGATTGTAAATATGCCTTCGAAACATTACAGAGGTACTCATTTACGCCTGTGGGAGCTATTAATTATCAGTGGACGGGGAACGTTTCAATATTTACAAACATCGTACAAAAGGTCAGACCAATTTGATAGCACAACATATTGGATTAATGTGTGGCATTGCAGGATTCCTCTAAAATACTTCCTTTCTATTATATCTTCAATTCTAAGGAAAAAAGAAAATGTTTGCTGGTGTTTAGCGAATTCAACTTTTTATCTAGTAATAGATAAGTAATTTAGTTTAAAAAACGGAAGGTACCCTTGAAAATATAAAGGACAAATTATTTATAAAATGCACACTGTAACTAACTGGTAGAATTCTTAGATCCAAGAAATTAAAAAAATTCATTTGAACCGGTCTGGTAGCGACGGAAATAGCTAAGGTGATCAGGTTATATTGTCCACCCTGTACATGTACATATACGACTATTGCGTACGTTTTAACACGTGTACCTAGGAGGTCGTAGGTGAGTCAGAGGACGATTCACAGATGGTTCCAGCAACGACCGAGCCCCATTAAGGGCAACTGTTAGATAGTCTAGTAGTTGTAAATGACGTGGTGCTATGTGCATGGTCATTGCGTCCTTTTCCACAAAGGTTCGTCAAAACATTCAGATATTATTCTTATCAAAAAAATATGTCAACACTTCTTTACCGAAACCGAGCAATTACACGGGTAAAAATTTCCCTTCCATGTACCGGTCTTATATTCACCGATAAACACAGTTGCTCGCCGAACCGATAAATAGGTTAGGATATTTCCTATTACGCAAAAAGTTACCCAGCTTACTGTGGTCTATCCTAATTTCTTTACGTAGTGAAGTGTTCGAGTACCCCGCGAGCAGGGTTACCACCACAAAGTAAAATATAAAACTTCAAATTAATCCGATGCTTTATTTTTATCATCGTGGCACTATAGTCGAGATCAAGACCAATTAAATGACCTAGAATACTGTGACCTTCGTGTGACCTTGATTACGAAAAATCCACAAATGTATGAAAGTAGATTTAAATAATAAAATAGCTAGGATAACGGGATTAATGCAAAAATATATCCAACTTGATGGACATTACTTTGAGTTAAATTCTTTGCAAATCAAAAGCAAATGAGATACTAACCTTGCTCACGTTTGGATGGACACCCTGTACAATTATATAAATAAACTAATCTGAATGATCTAATACAAAAATTCGTTCCATGAAATGTTAAATCAAGCAATAAGAATATTTCGTACAACATATCTATGGACATTAAATCCGACGTTTACTTTGACGAGAGCCACTCAATTTCAATGGAAGGACACTTAAAGCATTAGATCGATCGATATTTATAAATGCATATTGAACTTGATCCCATCGCTATCTCAACGGTCGCGAGCTCGTGCGGTGTCGGTTCCCACAATCAGTCGAGCGTATTACGGCTATTCTCTGTTGGTCGGTCACCATACCGATTTCCAGGAGTACACGCGAGAAAACGTAATATACGTGTACATACACGTACAACCGGATACACTGGCGATGGCTGCAAGCTTTCGTAGAAAGAGACGTCGAAAGTAAAAATCCAACCGGGAATATCGGAAACGTATAGCGTGGAGGTTATACCCCGCTGGTAACAGAGTTCGTTTACATTACTGCATACTGTCACGCTATTGCCGTGAGGTTCAACCTTACCGGGTACGAATTCCTTTTTATCGAAATTGAGAGACCCGTGGTTGGAATTATTCCCGGGCGACTAGTGTTTTCCATAACCGTGCTTATCGTTCGATCTAACAGGAAGAACTTCGACTGATGCTCTGATTCGATTGCAACTTCTTTATAAAACCACAGGTCGCATAGAAACCAACCCAAATTGTTCGAATCTAGATTACAACCGACATATACGTACTTCACTAACAACTCGAATATTCTGTAAGAACTACTACGAAGTATTAAACAATATTAAGCAGAGATACATCCTAAGATATTCCCGAGAACACGATAGCACAACGTAGAAAAAGTTCTATGAAAGTATTCCACGAAAAAGGTTAGGGTGAATAAAAGTCGAAAGACAGCACCCCGCCTTTTGTGCCCTTTTCCTTCGTGCATTGTGACCTTAGATTCCCTATTCCAAATGCCTTTGTCTATACCTATCTACCTGCACGTAAAAAAACAATAATAAATATGCCAAATGGTAAAGCTAGGTGGGGCATCCAGTACAATATATCATGTGAAAATTACTTCGCACAAATATACCAGTCGACCACGTTCAGATTCTCGTCTAGGAGTAACTATTCGCCTTCTACAATTTTCTTACGATCCCCAGCCAAAATAACACCCAAGATCAAGCGAGGGTCATTGTAACGTGTCCCGAGCCGTCTGGTGTATTGTAAATTCGCGGCAGTTGAAACGACAGCCTCCGAAAGCTCCCCTACAGACGCGTCTTCACCGTGCGGCTACTGTCATTCTCATGCGTTTCCTTTCAGCCCGACGGTGGACCGACGGAGGGTGGCATTTCACGGGGTACCCGCATAGCGGGCAACGGCGCGGCGCGTACTTCTAGATTTCTTTGAATTTTCCTGCGTTGTCGACGACGCGACGACTGGTTACACACCGAAAATCCATCTTTACCCGTTGGGGAGCACGCACGCGACACACAGGGACGCGAGAGCGTAACGAGGGTGGCGGAGAGAGGCGGCATACACACCCGCATGGAGCTCGCGTACACGTATCGTAACCTTACACGAGCGAACGTCGCGGCGAGTGTGTATACTGTATGTATCGATCCCCGAGAGTACACACGAAGAAGACGGCTCTGAGCGCCACCACGTTCCCTCTCTGTCCCTCTTATCTCGTGGGGGAGAGGCGCTGTCTCTTGTGTGTTGTTGCTTTCGTTAGAACGACCGTTGGATCGGTGTTCCCAACATCGAAATTTCATTTCGACGTAAATCGACTCGAACACCGAAACTGGATCTTGTGTAACGATCTTATTATTACGTTTGTTCACCGCGTAATGTCCTATATAAACACGACCACGGTTTTTTCGTTCAACGATCTCGCCGGATAGAAGAAATTCGTCACGAATATTGTATAAACGGACACGTAGTCTCACAGTTGTGTAAGTGGGATACGCCTCGGAAATGATGGTTCCTCTTACCTTGATTTTCTGTGAATAATCTGAACACTGACACAAGACCGAACGACACGCACTCCACACCCGACGAAGGTTCGAGCTCGACTGAAACCCGCCGCGGAGTGGGGTGGCGCCACGGCCAATCCCAGCGTACTATGTAGCACGCGATCCCATCGTCCTCCCGTAAGACGTACAGCGAGAGTCAAAAATGAGTGTGTACCATCTCGCGGATGTAAAATTCACGCGACAACCCCCTGTAACTCACTGTACAGAGCGTATCGAGGGAAAAATGTTGCTCTTGCACCCCTCCCCCCTTCTACCCGTTATGTTCGTGCGTTTACATGTTTTGATAGAACTGCAGATGCCGTGTGAATTTCTGTTTTCATTGATTATTCTTACGGGAACCGTGATCACAGAAACTCATTTCGATAATTAAGGAATATATAATGTTAAAAGCGTAATAGAGGTATCATTCAGCTTTGTTCAATTGTCATTGTGTTCTATACATTTGTATACGTTATAAATATATAAAATCCATTGTCTTTGTATGTTTCTTGGTATAGTTAAAATATATGTACCTCCGGAAGGCACTCTGGGTTTAAATAAACATAGAAATATTTGGTGTCAGGACACGTAGTATTGTTAGTAAATAAAGGAATATCATAACCTGTAAATTTAACATAGATCACGAACATATTTTAGTTGTACACCGCTAAATACATCGTAGTTCATTTATTTTTTATAGCTAGCGGATTCTGAATTGAAACGAATTTGATGCTAAATTTCCTTTTGTATAAACAAATTTGATGAACACTGTAGAGGAATTAATAAATAAGAAAGTGTTTATTCTTGACTTTCAGTTTGTGTACTCTTACTGATTGTTAAAGTCCAGAGACTCGACGTAACATTCGAGACGTTTATAATAAATATTAATTTGCTTTAATACAAAAAAAAACATACTGCATGAAATTCGAGATATTATTGAATAGGTACATTTGAAAATATATATTTTATATTTACATACGTACTGGTTGAATCATTCTTCCCACCTATGACTAACGATTTATGATTCAGGGCGGTTATAACAATTGAATAGATTGTATCACAATGAACATAATCATGAAAACACATAAAAATTTACTGACGATCAAAATGATTGTTAACTCCATTTTGACAATCTGTATAACAAAATGTAATAAGACAAAATATATGATAACAAAAAATGGGGGAAAACTGCTCAAATTGGAATTCGAAATTTTATCCAGCGGTATTAGGTTGTCTGTGAAATTCTCCTAAATTGAATTTGAAGTGTTTTGAAATAATATTTGATTGTTTTTCATCAATAATTGAAAAGTTTCTTTTCATTGATATACCTCAGACTTTTACAATTAATGCAAAAGTTATTTAAAAGACTTGTGGCGCTACCTACGGCAAAACGCTCAAGCTACTCATATCTGTTCCAATTAAATGATTTACCAACAGTTCGTAACAGGAACAATTCAGTTGTCTTATACAAATTCTTGCATTACTTTATTTGTATAAATGTAGTATAACTAATATAAAATTAAATTTGGATTACTTCATAACTAAAAAGTTAATATAAATTATATTACCAGGGTTTTAGATCTATAAAACCGTTTGTTTTAAAATCGAATTTGAATGTAAACGATAATCAAATACATCATTCATTTCAATCACTAGGTGTCAAATACTTTACGTATGAATATTTCTTCTTTATTGACAAATCTTTGTATATTATATCTTGTTTATCGTTAATTATTTATAAACTTTTTACATTAGCCTTGAATAATATTATACAATTTTTCGTTCCGAATTCAACGATACCTCCTACTTTTTTACTATCTAAACCCACGAAATCAGTGATTAAAACAAGATTTACTAAATTCGATACTTATTTCCTCGTTACATTTCAAACACGGATGTTTCAACGAACATCGGCGATCTTCGTAAAGTTCAATAAAACACTATACTAATTAAATTTCTTTGTCGATACTTTCCCTCTGATGAAGATATCTTGTAATTTTACAAAAGTCGTAAGAAGTGATTACTATTCTACTCTTAAAACGCGACAAGCGTCGTTAATCGATCGAAACTGACAGTTCTGCGTGCATAGAGTGGAATGATATTTTTTTTCTATATGTACATTCTCTATTTATTCCAACAAAATAGTAGTGATAATATGAATAATCAATAGTATTACCCTCAGTCGATTAACGTGAGTACGCAACTTCTAAAATCATGTAATTAATAACGGGTAGTGACAATCATCTCTTCTTCCTCTCTTCCTTTTTTTTTCTACCAGTCAACACCCTTACATACACTTTAACTTATTGATTAAATCTCCACGCTTTACAAAGGCACAGCGGATCCCAAGCAATATTTTAGATTTATTTAAATTCAACATTTACCGAGGCATCTGATTTTAGATTTTCAAATCCAACAACTGGCGTATTCATCGTCATCTTCCCCTATATCATTCAAATTCGTCAGATGAACGCAGATACTGTTACGGGCGACGTGGTTTCCAATTATTAGACTTAAACAAAACAATCTTTTCAGAAGCCTAAATACAGGAATATTTGAAGTCCATGAGTATAGGCTCTTGGGTCCGCCATGGCACTTAACATGACCTGGAGACTTGCTATAGGAATCAGCTTACATAGTGACATCTTCAGAAACATGTACATGCTTACAAGTAAAGGATACGATACGCACAAATACTTTTCAGTAGAATTAGTGTAACGAAAATATGACATATTAAAAGTTCGAACTCAGTCATTTTTTGCGTTACTGAAAAAGAAGGTAGGAGGCTCCACATTGTGAACAAAAATTAACTTTAAACAGTCCAACACCCACTGGGATAAAGACACAAAATCTTTTCATTATAAACCCTCAACATTACTGTACCATTCAGTTGAAAACGGATTTAGCTCCCTATAAAAGTTTATTGAAACTTTCATGTTTCAAATTATTTGTTTATAAAAATGACTGGTTAGATACTCTTAATATTTTACAATTTGATTATACTGATTCATATATCCAACTTGAATCCAATCCCAATTGAATCCAATTATATATAACTGAGGGTTTAACTGAACACTGACTGCAATTTATTTCATGCATCAATTTACTCACACTACACTCCGTCCACAATACGTGTGACTAGTAATAAATGTTACTTTAATATAACTTAAATATCATTCACTCGTTAATTATACACGTGTGCATGTATGTATACATATATATATATATATAAATCTGTTTCACTTTCATGCTTCTGCTTTCCATCGCTTTCTACTAAACGTGTCTAAGTGGAATGATCGTTACAACTGGGAGATTAAGAGTATTCAAATGCTAAAAAAAGAAGAATCTCTAAAAAAAAGCATACAAGGTAATTCGTAAGAAACAGAACATTTGAGTATGTTTGGTAAATCTGATAATAATCGAAGGAAATACAAAACACCATTAGTATTACATAATGCTGAACAACAGATTTGATGAATTTAATTTTGTTTTTCCTTGCAGTATAATTTTTTCTAAATTATCAAGGTCATTATGTTTGTTCTCGAGAGAATCACATATTTTTAAGTTTTAAACCTTGTGTTTTTGCAATCATCAAATTTCCTGCTGCGACGAACATACACGCGTTGCTTTTCAAACGGTAACATTCCGTTGTGCCAATCGCAGGAAGAACGAGAATCAACGATGGAAGTATACTGATTTTCTTGGTCGACATACGGTTTTGGGTGAATTAAAAAAAAATGGTTAGCTGTTCGGTAATTCGGTGGCTTCAGTGGTTTAACATCGATACTTGATAATAAATCGCTGTCGAAGTTAAAAGTATGCTTACACGATTGCAAATGACATATCAATATATATTAATTATTGAGATAAGGCCACTAGTAGGTGATACAAATACAATATAAATATTACAATTAAGCAATAGATTCAAAGCAATGGTTAAGCGACTACATAGATGTCCAGAAAAGAATCATCCTTGGGAAATAGGGTTTTACTGTAATACGTGAATCCTGTCCTATGCAGGATTCAAGTTATTGTCATAGTTTCATCGTGAACCACGACTTTGTATTTTCTTCTTCGATGTTTACATCGATTCGCGCGATAAAATATCGCGGGAGAATTCTTTGACACGAGTACATTCTTCCTAGACATATGTAGGATTTTGTTACCTATTGTATTGAAGATCTAATTAAAAAATTTTTAAAAATAAAAAAAAAAAAAAAAAAAACATCACTAATGCCTCGAGTTTCGCTATCAGACTCGGAAGAATACTCATCGAACGCTGCCGTCTTGTTTTTTCATTTCTTGAAATATAAAATCAAGAGAATTAAACGAGGCTCGGATATTCTTTACGCGTTCGACGTCTACGTATAAAGAGAAAGCATATACTTCTATAGTAATTCGGAGCGATAGAACTTGAAGTTTTTTTTTTCCTAACCTAGACTTCTTCTCTCGATATAAGAAATTAATGTATTCAAGCTTCGCGAATAATTGTCCGTACTCTGGTTCTCTAGCGTTTTTCGGGGAAAGTTTAAAACACCGCATTCCCAGGCACTATATATTGAGCGTCGGCTCGAGCCAGATCGAATCTGGCTTAAATTGTGTGTTACAACGTTGACTCATGTATTATCGTTGTGTCCGGATCGCTGCTACTGTGAATTATCGTGGGTTGTGGTACATGGGGTGTTAACGTGATGGACGACATCTTTCGGACGGGTTTCGGTGACGCCTGAAACGAAAATAACGTAAAATTAAGTAATATGCTAATAATGATGGCACCATAACCTCAAATACGTAAAAAATGTAGCGATATAAAAACCTTTAGTGTAAAAGAGGTTAACAATTTATTGTTTTTTCAACATACCCATTCCCTTCTGCATGGTGCCTCATCATCGGAATAATGATCCATCTGTCCAATATCTGTCTCGGTCGCAACATTCCTCTTCTTCGGTTGCAAAGTGGCATAGTTGCGACAGCCTCGGTTAAAATTCGTCATGTTCTTCTCCTCTACGATCTTCTCCTGACACAGTACCTCTTGCGACTTACTTTGGTTATTGTTCGTCACATTACTGTTGGTCTTATTGTTGAAATAGAACGGCGGCATTTTCGAGACCCAATGGTCGAGCCCAGATCCAGTCGAGCTAGTGGAGGCCGTTGAAGAGGTTCCCGAATTATTGGTCAGTCCTCTTCGTTGGTAGAACAACATATAGGCGGCGTTAGTTATCAGATTCGTGTCGTTCACCGCTTCCACTCGGGTATCGTCGAAACAGTACCACTGAGTGTCGTAAGGATTCCGACAGAACGCTGTGTAATGGCCACCTTGCAGATCTTGTCCATGGTGATTGCAGATCGCGTAAAGGTCATAAACATTTTCATCGTACTTGGGTATATTTTGCTGACGGGGTCTAGGCTTCTTCCAAGGTGACCAGCCTAAGCCACCCAAGCTGGTCACGTTATTGTGAGTCTGAACACCATTGTGGGCTAAGTGAGGAGTCATATCGAAACCGTACAGCGGGAAATCGACCAACATCGTCAATTTCGAGGTTGACCTTTGTTTGGACTGTTGACGAAATCTCTTCAGGTGTATGACTAAGATGTCGGGTAGGGACCAGAGACCCAACTTCTTGACAACCTCTTGCTTCTTGTTGCAGTATGGACAATGCCACGCGTCTTCAGCTCCCAGAACTTCGTCTTTCGTATAAAGATCGAAGCATTCTTCAAGAGTAACAGCTCCTCCCAACTCCGAATTGGTCTTCAACTGCTTCACACTGGCGTGTTCTTCGATTTGATCGCTGTCATCCTGAATGATATTGCATTTTGTGGCTTCGTCCCATTCTAAGATCAGTTTGACATGCTGTGGACCAGAATCATCAGCACAGAGAGCCAATGCTTGTTCGATTTGTTCCGTGTAAAGAGGATGCTCTACACAGGGGTCTATGCAAGGATGCTCATCCTGAATTGGGGTAGCTGCTGGATCCGCTACTCGAATGTTGAACAATCCAGGACTTTGGCTGGATGTAAGAACGTCATCGGATAGAACAGTATGCATTTCCTTCAGTAGAAGTTTCTGTAGGTCTTCATACGACGTCTCTCTGGAGACCTGCATTGTGTACGGACTGCCAAAACGTTGCTTCAGGTCTCCTTTAGCAAGGACATTGATCCATACCAGCAGAATATAAGCCTGCTCCGTGGGTTCTTTCAATTGTGGCAGTTCTATGCAGTAGAGTGGATCATTTTCAGTGATCACAGATAGAGGTTGGCAATCTGAGAATGTTCTGAAAAGAATACATAATAAATTTTACTATATTGCATCCACTAGATAGTCACTAGATAGTCCATGAACTTACACAATAGTTCGATTTAATAACAAATAACTGTACAGTGAAATAGAAACATAGGTTACCTGTGAAATCCTTCGTCGTGGATTTCCGTGAGTAGCATATGATTTTCGTCAATCCCGGTATCACTCGCTAAGATTTCCCGTAGTTCTCTTACATTTGCAGCCTGGTTCACACTCACGCCAATCTTGACTTGACGTGGCTGCTGCGACGTGTACAATACGTTCACGAAGAGGTTCATTTGTCGGTGGTTCTGGGGCACTGGTACCGACACGCATAGAAAAGGATCGAACGTGTTCGACTGTCGGTGACATCTTGGACACGTCAGACTAGACCGAAATTGCGCTTGGAACACAGCGTGCACGAACGAGTTGTTGCAGCGGACATGATTCGCCAGCGTTTCCGCTGCGACGATATCGTCCGGCCGTCCAAACGAATTCTGTAAATGAAAATAGCCTACATATAGTAACTGTCATATATACATATTAATAATAAAAAAGACAAAACCGATGGAAAAGGTTTATTCTGAGGAATATTACCCGATTAAATTAAGTCACACAGTTAATATTTTGTTAGTACGATCATCACATGTATTCCATTAAGTCTCTATAAATAATTAGGAGTGTGAGTACTTAACAAATTACGATCTTTTTTCAGTAATCGGTGATATTCGATTTATTTTTCCCATTGGTCCAGATACCGTGCACCAATTTAACGTAAACGAGGTGAATGGACATTCCGAGAGAAAACTTTCTAACCTGTAAAGCATTTCTTTGTTCCATTTTCAACGGTTAATTGAAAGGATTTTCATATCGATGCCCAGAATGCCTGGAATTCGTTACGGAATCATGGAATGCAGAATTATACGGTTTTCGAGTGTATGTATTCTGATTTTTACGTTCCAACGTAATTGGCGAGAATTTAAAATTTTCACGTTATCGCATTTCTTTCATTTCATTGAGGACGATACTATCGGTTTGGTACGAACGTTTTCACATAATTGAGGACGATGAAATTATTCGTATTAAATAAAATTATCTCTCACTGAAATCATTCGAAGGTGACACTATATTACATATTCGGTCCAGAGACATACACTGTATTATCGATATATAACATGTACATGTATCCAATTATATTAAATTGTCGATACAAGTCTCTGGTTAGCTTTAAAAATAAAATTTTAATTAATAACCATGTACGATAACTGTTTACTGAGCACATCTTAAGACATCGTTTGCAATCATTTCAAAAGCATCACGGTTTTATTATCATTAAATACTGAAAAGCTTTTAATGTTTGCAGAGGCGATGACGAAACAATTAATCCTTATCACTCGAGAATTGCGAAGAGTATCGATAACGACGTATGGAAATGCAAATATCTCTGAACACTTTCGTATGTACACCTGCATTTAACCAGGTCCTGGGGATTTTTTATTTTAAGTCATCGATAGGCCACACAAGATGAGAAGCTAAACGATGGAAACGCATTACACGAATTAATTGTTAATATCATGAAAACGCACGGAAAGGTCGGATAAATCAACGTACAATTTTATCGTATCAACAATTTAGTAACACTTCAGCGAATCGTAATCGAATTATTGACTTTTCTCAAGTAACTTTATCTCTCGATTAAGGGAAAAATATCTGTACTTGAGACCGTTTGTTATGTATCCTAGATCTTTATCAAAAAGAATACCTTTATGTACTAAGCGTCCTATACGGTACTGCAATATCGAAACGACTTGTAGAAATATTATTTTTCCTCCAAAGTATCCAAATATTTTTTGTACAACTTTTCAGAATGCAATTATATAAAATCTTGCCTATACAATTTTACATTCATTGAAACGACAAAGGATTACTGAAAGTTGATCTCGACGTTGGCCTTAAGCAAATGCTTAAGAATAAGTTGTGACTATGAATCCCGGCCGTTGACTCTGTCTGTGAAGCATAGAAAAAATTGGTAAGTGGATCGACATAGTCTACTTTACCATACCTTAATGGATGGCACTTGATAGTCGTAAAGTCACATATGCGTGAGAAACTTCCAAAATTAAAGTCCATTTAAAACTTTATTAACAATTGTTAAGCCCATTTAAAATGTTATTAATAATTCTCTTCTCGCGGTTGTGTATGATGATTCACCAGATACCCCCGTATATGTCTGTTTTCTGCCGGTAGGAATGTGGCGCCGCCGCCGTCGCGATCCAACAATTACACAGGCTGGTCTCCTCGTGCAAATTTACGCGCGACAAGGAATTCCGAGCGCGCGCGACGGTACTTATTTTTTTCACGAGGCTGATTGGACGCGCGACACTCACGAAACCAGTTTATCGTCTAAAGTACACAAAGACGATCGCTTATAACGCGTGCGTTCTAATAATAACCGTCTACCGGCGCGGTTCGTTTCGCACCGTCTATACACCGTGTTCCTCTCGGTCCTCTCGGTTTCGCAACAGGCCCGTTTGGATGGAGAAAAACGACTGGAATATGCTAATAAACACCAGACAATTGTCGCCAGCGTGCTAAAACACGCGAACTTGTTTGCGTCTGATGTGGCGATGAAGAATAACACATCTCGACAGGCAATGTGGTTTAGAACATTTAATTATCCACTTTGACAGTTTCATTGCTATGTCATCCTCACACACTATTGGTGAAAGCGACATAACCTGATCCAATAGAAATACGAGGTGCAAAGTGTCTTGGATCTCTTGACTACTATTTAACTCACATGTGCGTCTATGACTCGGTCACTTTTACAACACACAGTTACCACGGTAGATTAGGTATCGAATGATAAGTAATTTTCTTGCGACGTGTCTTTCGCCGTATATCGATCGGAAATTTTTCAATGGTAATTTAATTAGGTTCATTGATGGCATTCAGAGAACCGTCTGTAAGCCTTGCGTGCCATTCCCTCTGTCCTCTTTCCGGTCAGCGGATTCTCAGGACAAAGTGTTCGGATAGGCGTGGTAGGCTTCCCTTAACCAGATCACGAATCTTGTGTTTTCATGACCTTCGAAACGCGTCGTTTTCGAACGAATGTACGTAAGTTACACGGTCAACGTGAAACTTAACGAATAAAATGAACAGAGAAACACGACGAGATAAAAAAAAAAAAACATTCAGCTGATCGAAGCAGGAATCCTATAGGTTAGAACTGTACATCGAAAAGTATTCTTTTACAGGATCATATTACGAAAAAAATACTGAACTTTCAATTCAACATTCTCTGATTCACATTTTCTCCCCGTAACAATGTCTTTCTCTCGTGTAGAGAACTGGTCTTCGAATTACCTCACCGATAACGTTAATTGTTTCGAGCAGGTGATAACTCTTAAACGTGCATTCGGAAGCGACCACCGAGCGCCAGAGAACGGTGTGTAACTGTTAAGCCATCGGGACAGGATGTATCGTCGATCCGGTTGCCGGAAGTAATTTTCAATGCTTACAGGTTGTAACGACTCACGCTACGATTCGCGACTCACAATTGGTCAATGTCACGTTGGTACACGTGTACCTGGTGGAGAGGTTGGGTAAGCTTTGGTCAGGCCCCGGTCGGTAACCCCCCTCGAATGGCGTTAGAATCGACGTTCTCATGAGTCCTCGGATACGTGAACCCCTCCGTTAATATTTTCAACTCATCAATCCTTTCGTGTAACTCTTATCGCTTGATAACTATGGCAGAGGTTGATCGTCCGTGTGATCGAAATCTTCCGAAGGTTTATCCATCAGTTACGACGAGACAGTCACCGGTCATGTTCCATTCGAGGCTTTCTGTAATTACGTCAGTAGAGGTTAGGAGAGAAAAAAAGATAGAAT
Source organism: Dufourea novaeangliae (assembly GCF_001272555.1). NCBI lineage: Eukaryota > Metazoa > Arthropoda > Insecta > Hymenoptera > Halictidae > Dufourea > Dufourea novaeangliae. The sequence continues at coordinate 176,306 of NW_015373961.1, read as the reverse complement.
CATGGGAGGCGAGGGAACTCGTGACACTGAGACGACCTTGACGCAGCTACATAATTAGAAATACCATCATCACAGTAGACAGTTCCCTCGAAATATCTAAAAACAAGGAAGAACTTGTTTATAAATATCTCGGTTATGATTCACACGCTGTCGTTGCTTGTCTGTCGCACAGAGATTTATGAAAGAGTTTATTTGTATTGACAAGTTCAAGCGATGCGGAATGCGAGGAATGTCACGAAGATTGGCCAACAGGCTGGATATCGATTTTCATTGTAATTAGTCAGAGCGTGATATTTTCTTCCGTGATCACGGAGGGATTTGTTGACGTTGCGAGAAAATAGCAACACACGACTCGAAACGTGGCGACGGGGATGTGGCTTCATATGTAGCGGTTTGCAAAACAAAGGAACGGAAGTTCGACTCCTCTAAACATTCTTTACGTAACAATGGCAATCACCGAGCCCCGTAACTTGTAATTAACTTCTTTCGGCCTGACAAAACACGGAAACTGCGTTGAAACGTATTACAATGCATCAAATGTACCGAGAATAATCTGTTATGTGCATATTACTGAATATTCGTCAGGTTATTCCGAATATTCTTTACCTTTAGAGGACGGGCATGTATTTCTGCGACTTTTTATATTTTTGAGTTAGAACTTTTATATGCAATTTTTCATAGTGTCATAAACAAACGACTCTTCTTTAGCCTAAAAATAAACTTTCCGTCTTCTAAAGGTTAATTTCATTTGAAATAAATAATTTTATTTAGAATAAATTTCAATTTCTGAATATTTGTGTATTTTATTGTATGTTTTTATTACAAGAAAATGTTAACCCCCTTCCCTTTTTTTAACCAAGGGGGCCCCCGAAGATTTGATAGCTCTAGGCCCCAAAAAATCTTGTTCCGGGCCTGTGCCCAAGGTGTTCGCAGTGGACAATTGATTCTTGCCGCTCGATTTGTACACCGGTCAGTTACGAGCGGCAATAACCATCGAAACAGCGTGTAACGTGTTAATGCCGCCTAGCATCAATGATAGGACAAGTCGAAGCGAAGATTTCTCGCACAAACATTGACACGCGGAACGCGCGTACACGAAATGTGTGTCATTCAGAAGACAATTTGTACACGCGTGGCCTACTATACACAACTGATAGACGCGGGACTGTGTGAATTCAAGTAAATTGAAAATACGCGTCGACTGTAATCGGTATTGATAAACAATAACGGTGCAAAGAGCAACAGCTGTCCTTTCGACGATAAATACCGGGAGCTCGTTGTTATCGATATTTTCACGCCGAACGGAAAAACAGTCGGACATGTATTCTTGAATAATGTAAATATGACATTTATTTGTTTATTATCGATCACGAGTTCCTGTTGATCAACAAGTTTCTTCCGATTTCAACAACAAAAAATTCTAACTTTTTTCAAATAGTTTGGATTCGATGAGTTGATTCTTTAAATGGAAACCCGTTTGAATCCCCATTTCTCGTTAAGTGTTTCAGATACGGGACAGAAGGAAGAAAGATTCGATGTGGGATTTTACGTTTCCCATTCGTTTGGCCGCGAACGGTGATCTCATTAATTCGATTTGTTAGTAAACGAGCCAGAGTAATTTTTCAAGGTCATTTCGCTCTCGTCGGTGATAATTAACGATGGGGCGAGGGCGGTAATTAATTCGGTGTTATGATTCAGCGCATACATGAGCACACACGCCGTGAGGTCGCGTCGCAGAGACGGAGGAACCGCCATGATTGACGAACATAACCAAAGAAATCAACGTTCGATCCGTACACACCGGTGCGAACGATTAGATTGATGGCCTACTTTTATCGATTCAATTTTACGGCCGCAAATATGATTTACGTGTTTACTAGCATTTATTTATTAGGCAGCCGATTCTCTCGTGAAGATTAAGTAGCAGTATTTTTAGATCGTGACTCATTGTTAGCAGGTTACGCACGAAATGGGGTAATAGGAGATGCGAACAGCAAATACAGAAGTACTGATTAGACGGATTCGTGGTCGGTGGTACTGATAGAAATCCATCGTTTGTTACACAGGATTCTGATGTCTCGACGATTATAATAAAACGAGCCATCGGTTGATTATATTATTTCGTGAAGCACAATGACAAGTTTACTCATCATAAAGCAAAAAAATGTGCATTTGCGATTTAAAATAAAATTGAGATGAAACAAAAAAACATACTGGCAATTTTAACACGTTCTAGAATATTTTAGGACAAAAAAAGAAATATGTAGCAGTACATGTACGACGGCTGTTTGACGCTCAAGTCGTAAAGTAATTTTGTTATTTTATTAGAATTTATTTCAATTTCACAGCAAATGCATTTATTCTGCTTTTGTAGAGTATACTCGTCACAGCTTAAAAATAATTAAGCACACATGTACACGTTTTCAAAATGAAATAAAAACAATTAACGTGAACATTGTAACTGAGTTTACACTTAACTGATCGAACGTGTATCCATTACGCAACAATGTAGTCATTTTTTTTATCATCAAATTGAAACTAACCGATGAACAATTGTGTAACAATGTAGCAATTTTTGTAGTTTGAAATTTAATTATCGAAAAGTGAGAATCTCGTTGCAGGCTGACACAATAATGTAACAAACTCGTGCAACAGTGAATTATTTAACTGCCCAGTAAATTCTCATGGCCGAGGAATCATGAGAACCCAGTGAAAAAGAGAAAATTATACCCACTGGGAGCAATTAACGCGTTCGTGCATCTGTGGAAAATTATACAGTTCGAAGGAGCTTTTACATTGCACATTACCACCGTGATGCATTCCTCGTTTTCACCGTGTCGATCATTGAGAACCGGTAATGTGCCTTGAAATATTGCTCAATTGCATCCACATTATCCAAGAACATACATGTCAATCGAAAGAGCGATTCACCAACGGAAGCTACCACAAAAGAAAAAAGAAGTCACGTTAACCGCGTTTTGTAGAACGGTTCTAAACTGACTGGAACTCTGTGGCCCCATTCAAGGTCAACCCTTGTTACGGTATTGGTCTTGCCCGCTAGTACTGTACAGGCTGTTTTAAAATACGTAATGGAATTCGAGAACTAATTTTCTTCAAATAAATATTTTTATGAAAATATAACGACATTACGATAGAAAAACAATAAACAGACAAGGCATCGATTGACGAACGATATTAACATTCTCTTTTTGCCTAAACATAACTTGCAGACGGTGACATAAATTTTCCTGCGAATCTGGTTTCGACCGAATAATCTATGGAGTTCAGAATTTTGCATAAAGATCCACAGCATAACGATAAATTTCGTTCGTCGCGTGTGCCCCCGGCATTTTGAAAGACAATACCATAGTTGCAAATTTCTCAACCGTCAACCGAAAGCGACGAAGTAAACCATGCATGATCGCGTACAACATACGAGACCGTGGAAATTTACGGGGTGGCGCTGTCGGCGCCAAAGCCACGCTCTTATCGGTCGATTTTTAAGCCGAACGCGAAAATAAGAGGTTATTTATGGAAAAAAATGATATTCCAACGGCGACAATGAATATCCAAAAGTGACGAAAGATTTCGGGCCGTTTGTTTGACGGCAAATATTTGAGTTTACACTGACGAGTCTCCATATACCTATCTTCCCTTGTTTTCCTACATAATTCTAATCAAACATTCCGTCCAACGTCATTTGAAGTCCAAAAAATAGCGTTTGCACATTTATAGGGTTTGTAACTGTTTGCTTAAATTATCTACTAAACCAGCATTAAACTTGCACTATTTCAGTAATTTAATCGTAGAAATAAAAACCTTCTACGTCGTATTTTCCCTAAAATGAATATTTATAAGTAAAAAAAATGAAAGTTACACGCCAGCGTACAGAAGTAGAAAGTTCGGTACACGTTGCGCAGTGGCACTGGCTCGGCAGTGCGTTCGCCTCTGACACGGTCGTGTAACAGGAAATAAGAATGACCAGTTAATTTATAGGAAGTTACTTTCATCTTTCCACCTGCTTCGTAGATTTAGTAGACAAATGGAATAACACACGACAATAGACAAAATTGAGTTTTTAAAATTATGCTTAAAATTACAACTTTAACCTATAAAAAGAAACTTTTCATTTTTGGTCTTTCCCCTATATTTCTACTTGTGTGAGTGTGTACTTGAATTTTTCTTCAATTTTCCTCTCGATCTCCGGACCGAGACGACCTCTGGACGGTATAAAGGAAAAAAAAACGCGCGAGTATCGCGTTGCACGCACGCAAGGTCTCGTCCAAGGTGGTAGGTTTTCATGAAACCCGTGGCGTCACGGCGTTTCGAATTTAAACGCCGTCTGCTTGTTCTCAATAACGATTCCCGGGGCATTTCGTTCGATGGAAGAGTTACGCGCGGCCAGACACGACGAAGGACTCGCTGTGAATGATGGAAAGTGTGAACAGAAGTTCGTTACAAGGCGATCACCGACTGGAATGGCAAAACGATCGGTTAAGGACACGGCGTGCAGTGTTTACCGTCTGAGCACGATTCAGTAAACAGTATGGAATTGGCTCACGGTACGTCGGCGGCGAGCGATCATGAAATAGTGATAAAGTCGTTTATAGGTAATGCTCGATCACTGTGCGTTAACTGAAGCACCTTCGAGCGGAATCACGAACCTTAAGGTACGTCTTCACGTGACACTAAATCGTGACTTTCACGGTCGTGTAAATGTTACGACTTTTCTCGTGAAAACTAGATGCCGTGACATTGTTTTACATTGCCATACAGTGTCACGACAACGAAAGTCATGAGTTTTACAGTCACGTGAAAACGTACCTTTAACCCTTGCAATACGATTTCACGACTGTAACCGACGGTGACCGAAACGCTCATTATGTCCGAGCGTTGACTTCAGTAGACAGGAGTGACGTAATCGCTGTATGTATCTCGCTTTCGGTGATTGTATTCAAAGTGTATGTATGTACTTTAACTCGATAATTTTTTATCAGGTCATCCAACTAACCTGTCTTTTCCGTTTATGTACAATAATGACGTAACTACCAGGGAAACTTCGTTTGAAAGATGTACTGTTTTCAGATACTTGGTTTCTGGGTAATACCTCATGGCTGATCTCCACAGAAAATTAAAACGTGATAAACTGTTGGATAAGGATATCGGCAACGAACTTCGTTTAATTACAATTTTAAATTTCAACTATAATTAAATGGTATACCCCAGTAATGACGAAACGATCTTACTTAATTATGCAAATAAAGGTAAAACACATTGTCTACGATCGCTACACACACGGACAATATTTCTTTCCCTATGTTAACGAAGTCCCCGTTGTCGTCTCTTCGTTACAACCTTAATTTATGATAAAAATTCACCGTACGAAGATAGAAGGCTTTATCGATAACGTCACACCCGTGAGGCCGTATCTCGAACTACGCAAATCGTGTGTGTGTGTGTGTGTGTGTATCCTAATTTTTAAAGGACAGGAGAGCTAACGATCTTATCGCAAGGTCAACAATACGTGGCGACAGCACCGTGGGTCAGCACGTGCCCGAGTGGCTTAGTGCATTTTGAGAACCGTCGAACTTGTCTCGATCTTTCTCTCTCTTTCACTGTCTGGGACGCTTTCCAAGCTGCCGATTCATCGGGAATAACGACATTACTGTACCAGAAGGTGCACACACCTATCGCCACGCTAATGTGACCGGATTTACAGGTTTCGAATACGGGTCACAGTCACCTGCTACCTTCGGTCACCTCTCAACCCAAATATCACAATTAACCCTCATCCATTGGCGTAACTAGGTAGGGGACTGGTCTCCCCGTCGAGAAATTATTGAATTATGTAAAAAAAAAAAACATTCGTCAGTTAGTAAAATCTTATGTTATAAGAAATAAATACTTTCTAAAAGTATTAAATAAAATTGTATTAGGATTAAGCTGTTTAATATTACCATTCTACTGTAACTAATAATTAATTAACCCTCATCTATCCCTTGTGGCCATTAGTTTATGAAACATTTAATGTTCAGTACCGAGGATCCATTGAACACTCATCGAGGATTTCCTGTATCCGTCGGAATACATCGTCTCGAATCTGAAGCTAACCTCAAAATATGGATAAGATACGACATTGCGGTAACCAAAAACAGGCCAATTCGGGTCGCTTCTGGTTATAAATATCATCTAGTAACATTTATACCTCTCGACCAGGATTACGGGGTCGAAAGTGACCCGGCTGGAGGAGGATTTAAATTCCACTAAACGAACCGGTTTTATTCAAGGGAAAAATGATTTAAATAATTACAAAATCGATCGATCCAGCAGAGATATTCGATGGACACTGTTTTGTAACGAAGGAAAAGAATTTGTGTTCTTAATACTTAGCCAACCGCGCGCGCAAAGCATAACCTTCAAACTGGGGAGATCTCCCCATTCGGTTGGCTAAGTGTTAAGATTCTTTACGAAAAAGAAGCGTTAATGCTTCCACGAACATCTTCGAATTTTCAAGGCGTCTCGATGACCGGTTCGAAAGAAGTCGGCCAACGAAGGGCACTCGACGAGTGAAGGAAAAAAAAAACTGGTTACGAAAAAGTGGCACGAGGCGGCGGCAGCAGCAGCCGTTTAACAAGATACAGAGGCGCGACACGTCGGACATTGTTGGTTCTTGATCTGGATTATCGACTCACCGTCGTTGAAGATCGCTTCATTATCTGATACCCTGAGAAACACTTCGACCTCACGCATAAGAAACTCCTGATAAGATTATCAGCCGAGGGAGAATGTGGGAATCGCGTGTAAGGTATGCTAGCTACGAAAGAAAAACGGTTGGAAAAAAAATCGATGGGAATTATGGGAAATGTGACAAATGCTTGGAACTGTGTGTAATTCTATGAGAGAGAGAGAGAGAGAGAGAGAGAGAGAGAGAGAGAGAGAGAGAGAGAAGAGAGAGAGAGATGATCGATAAAAGCAACCGTAACGGAACGAAAAAGAGAACTGAACCAGGCGAAAGCGACTAATATCGAATAGACTGTAAAATGGTAAATTAAGTGTCTTTATGTTCTGGATTTTTTCCCCCCCAGAAATAATTAAATACACTTTTTAAATCTTTAACAATGTTATCTGCACGGCAATCGAGACTTTCTTTCGATTACAATCCGATAACTTTCTTATTGTTTTATTAAATCTTCCCTGTACTATACAGTCTATTCACCGCAGAGAACAGCTGAACGGTTTACCGGGGCGAATAGAAAGTTTCCGCCTAAATGAAAAGAAAATTCCGTTGTTCGGGAGTTGTAATTAGGAGTTCCATTTTGCTGCGTTTACCGGCGTGCTTATTAGTCACACTAGAAAAGTAATTACTTAAAAGAAAACAAAAAATGGGAACGGTATAATTTCTCGACGTTTTCTCTTCTGTCACGACCGGTTTCTTTTTCAAGCATTGAAACCCTAGGTGTAAAAATAAAAACGGTTAAATACGGAAAAACTATAGGAATCTATTTATGCAAATCAAAAATACTGTCGCGTGTGCACAAACATGTACGTAACTGCTTACTTCGTGGGTAATGTTTCTAAATGTAAAATATGCGGTAACACTTGTGATTTGCCCTGCATGGAAAAATAATCAGTCACATTCGTTACGTAACACGTACAATCAGCACGTATAATATTGAGAATCACAGTATTGAACGTGCTCAGTTGCTTCAAAAATATTCAATTTTTTTCGGCTCGCTGTTACCCAGGCTATATTTATCAGTTGCATTAATGGAATATTTTAATTATTTATTCGAAATAGTTTTACGTCTGAACCGCGCGAAAAAAGCGGTTAGAGAAGATACGTATATTAATTGCAAACTTTAGAAGAAATTATACATTTATAATATTATCTGGGGTCTTAACCTCCGACTACGTAAGTAGGAAGTGATGGCGAAGTAGAAATTGAATTATTAAAGTATATAGGAATTATTTTAATTTTTAAAGTGATAGTGAGGTGACTGCTTGCAGATTTTCATTAATTAATTCTTCACAGTTAATGTGTAAGACTATGGTTTTGATTACTAATAACGTAAGTCACAGGATAGTTTAGTGATTTAAACCGGAAGGAGTAAAATGTACAGAAATAATTGCAGACTTTGTTTCAGCTTTCATAGGGCTTTCCCTCCCGGTCGTCCAGTCATGTGAATCGTTCGCCTTTTGTCCGAGCAGCGGGATGATTCACCGTTTGTTCTGTTTGCAACTCATTTTTCTTCGCCTCTTACCTCACCGTCATGTAATCGAGGATCGTAACGCTGCAGACCCGAGAAGACTGCATTAAAAACTCGAGGATTATATTCAGAAAGACTTTAAAATTTTGGATCGAATGAGGGATAAACATCGCGACCAATACTTATGTAAAGCGTGAAATAAATCGGTCCAATACTGCGCATTTTTTTTTTTTCGTTACGTCATTTCTCGTAGGAACATCTCGCGGTGCGGTGATTTAGTGAACTAAAATTCGTCACGTATGGTTCGCTCTCTCTTTCTATGTGACGACAACGACGCGACATGAAACCCCTACGGCCCCTACACACCACCATTCAAGTTCGTTGCTTATTGGACGTGGACTATTTTTAGCGTCGAAACGCGCGACTACTGTCAAGCCTGTGTTGTGATAAATGCCCTTCCTTCCGGGGAACCACTACAGTTTACGTGTGTGCACTGTATTCCGAGTAAGCGTTATCTTTGCACCCGTGTCGTGTGAGAAAAAAAATGTTAATTTCAAATGTACTAGGAATAAACATCGAGACGTATGCAAGACCGATTAATAAATTTCGAATAAAAGCAGAATGTTATAAACATCATGAATACAGTTCTGTCACGAAGTACATTTTTACGCGTAATGTAAAAAAAAATGAAACCCATTGTTGAGCTATATTTGTATTACCTTGTAATAATTTTCGTATTATGTATCACGATTATTCTTTGCTTAACACGATTCGCGGAGATTAAATATCAGATAACAACTAGGATTTACGGACTATCAAAATTCCGAGAGTTTATTGGAACTGATTATGCTGTTAAGGTAACATTCCTAAATAATTGTGTCACTATTGTTTGTGTATTAAAATCAAAGAAACATTTTGTTACGGAAAAAAATTAAAATACGAAGACAAATGATAAGTGTACATTATTTTCATTGAAATAATATACCGTGATAAAAAAGACCTTGGTTTCTCATTAACATAGCGGATGGTTAACGACAATAGCCGTTCGACTGCGACAAAAAATCTTTTCCCATCCTATTGAGCGTTTGAAATATTTATTTATAAGATCGTAGTCTCAATGAACATTGTTTACGTAGGACTATATTCGTCGGACGATATTGTGGACAGCCTGTGGCTGCGTTTCAGCGTCTTCAGGATGTTATATACAAAGCGCCGGCGTCCCTTTTGCTATCTCTAAGGGTGTCAGTTTTCTTCGAACACATGGGTAGTCACGTTTCGAATTATAAGAGGGGTTCCCTGCGGCGCGACTTTCATCTGTGTGTGCAAAACACCGATGAGACCCATTTGCCTTTTCTTTCAATCCCTGTTCTATATTTATTCGTTTCGAGAGTGTGACGTCTCAGTTTTACTCTTATCGGTTTAAAGGAAATAAATAACGTGGTGTCAAGGTACAGCGAGGGGACGAGGGACAGGACTGCCGAGAAGTCGGATGGTATTAAAGGGATTACACCTCTCGAGGACACAGAGTGACTAGAATTATTTTTGGCTAATTCTTAAAATGTAAATTTCAGTAGATGATTCGGTATTTTTTTGGAGAAAAATAGTTATTTTGCTAGATATTTTAAATAATCTGTAACATAATTTGTAATATTGAAGAAATAGTTACTAGTGCTCCGAAAATTGGAGCAATAAACTCATATGATCCTCGGTAGTATAGTGGTCAGTATCCCCGCCTGTCACGCGGGAGACCGGGGTTCGATTCCCCGCCGGGGAGGATTTTTTATTGTTATTTTCTTTGAATTTTACTTGTAATTCTGTACCATATTTAATAAAAATAAATTTTTTTTTATTTATTTATGAATGTTTAAAAATTGTATAATACGTTTATTACAGATCACATCGATTGGTGCCTCTCTAATTGCAATTGAGTAACATTTATATGGTAAATTAAACGTTACGAGAAGTAAAAAAAAAAATAATCCAACATTTTAATGGTTTCTTAGATTATTTCAAGTACGTACAGTTAATGGGTTCTATGGCAGGAAATGGTTCGTGAGAGTAAAAGTCTATTACGCCCTTTCTCCTGTATGATTTTTACACATTCCGGAGATCGTGTACCAGTGATTCGGAGAAAGAGAGTGACCGTGACTGGCCGAGTTCTGTTTGCCCTTCAGTCATTTCCCGCGAAATCGCGGAGGCTCTAATAGGGCCTTTCAAAAAAGCGCGGCATGTAGTATCCAAACGCGAAATAAATTTAGGTTAAGGCCTCGTCGCGATTGAGTGCCCTCGTGTTTCTCAAAAGTAATAAATAAAATCCAGTCAAGGCTGCATCGGTATACTTTCCATTAATTTTTATGGGGCTATAACGATAAGAATATGAAACCTCTCAAGAGTTATTTAAAAGAAAAAAAAACCAGCAGAGAATGAAATGTACGGTCAGATTTCGTATAACGAATAAAAAACCATAAATGATGGTTAAATATTTCGTGATTCTTAATCTTATATGCACTTATTATCGTTTTTAAATGGTTCGTCATTCGAAATACGTAATTATTAAGTTACATCCATTCTGACTGATTTTATATACTGCTAGATAACATTTTTAAATAAACTCGTTTATGCACCAGTGACTGCTTAATGATTATTCGCGGTTATGTAATCAATCGTCTAAAACGATTATAAACCTGTCTGTCGCACGCAACGGTAGAGACGATGCATTGCACGCGTGCAATCTTAAGGCATCCACGAAACATGCCCATGAACATGAAGACCACACGAAGCGTTACGATAGGATTCTAACCCATATATTACCGAATTAGTGACAAAATAATACAGGAATATTTTCGAAAATTCGAACCACACAACTATTTTGGTAACACAGAAAACTCAACAAAATTTACTGTCTCAATTCAAACAAAACCAGAAACATATCCTTCGATTCTTCCTAGCAAACGGTAAAAATTCAAACGCAATGCTAAGCGTACTCTCCACCTAAAAAATAGATCATCCACTAACCTTGATAATTTTGTATTTCTTTTTGGTAGCCTGATTCAGGTCCTCGTGCACTTTGTCCAGCAGCCAAAGCAAGAATTCCTGAGCGTCGT
>NW_015373961.1:4606-164979 GCF_001272555.1 Dufourea novaeangliae | reverse complement strand
TCTTGAACGCGGTGCTCATCTCGGGATCGTATTGGCAGCTCCAGATAGCCTTTAAAAGAAGGGCTAGCTGTTCCGTGATCTCGCCTTTCGTGCCGTACTTCTTCGAGTTCAGCTTGTTCCGTCTGGACAGATCGACCTTGTATTGGTCCAGGACGAAATACTCTGCGAGTATGTCCGTATGGGATAGACACTGCAGCACAGCGTTCATGAAGCACGTGTTACCGTGATTGCGTAAACCTATGACCCCTGGCACACGGTCTGGCGGTATATGCGCGGGCCTTGGCGGAGGGACCCTTATGTCCCCGGCGCTGGACCCGAGTTCGTCCCTGTGGGACGTTTTGTGGTTCTGCGCGCCCACGTTCGACATGTGCTGTACCATTTTGTTGATGAACTTCCTCCAGGATGGCCTGCGGAACACTTTCTTCACGCCGGGTCTCTCCGTATAGCTTTGCCCGCTTCCGTGCAATCGGCCTATATTTTGCTGCATGCTTTCTAGTTGCTGCTGCATATTGTTTCTCTCCTTGTTACCGCTCGTCCCGCTGCCGTTGTCTTTCGAGTCACGATTCGGCTTCGGACGTCGCCGTGACATCCTACCGCCTTGAAACGGATTCCTAGGCAACGTGAACGTACGCTTCAAACGGGACGCGGAATCCCGTGTTCGCGACTCGGACAAGTTAACCTCTTCCACGCCCAGCTCACCCTCCGACACCGATTTCATCACCGCACTGGCCTTCTCACCGTCCATCGCCGGCCACGGAAACAACCGTTCGAGCCTTCCGCCTTAACCCCTTTGCCCGTTCACATCACGCTACTATCTCTCTGTTCCACGACACCAATGATCGACACGCCGCGGCGACACGTCTATTCCGTGCCGTGACCGTCAACAACTGATCCGCGGAAAAAACGTCATACGCGTAAACCCGCACTCGTACGCGACGGCGGCCATTTGCCTTTTATCGCACGGGCTTCCACGATTCCGTGACACCTCCGCCATAGACTAGAACGTAATGGCTGACCGGGGCTCTCACGATGCGTACCGCGACCGACGCGACCTCTACGATGCCGTGTTTCTCGTTCTGGTTTGTCGGTAATGTAGAGTGCTTTTATACCTACGGTTGGTTGCGCGAGGCTATTTTTATCCAATGATGAGAACGAAAATTTGGTAAACAATAATTATTGTTACTACAAAATTTTTGTTAAGAGGATTAATCATGTTCCAATAACAATGTGAGCATGATCTGATATATTTCTACTATCGTATCAAGCAACTGTTTAACCGCATGCAGGACTGAAAATGGTAACGTGTTTTTCTTTAAAGTGTTCTAAAAGTGATTTAACCCGTTTCTTCATGTGGCAGGTAAGTACAGTCGAATCTCTCGAATCTAATTGATTCATTGCTACATTCTGAATCGAAATTTTTTTGAAAAATTTTTGTTTATATTTGAGTATCACGCGTGATTCAAGTGGAGTCGAAGGCGGATGGTCTGTCGCTCATTGACCCGTGGAGGATTTATGATAGGGTTTTGGAATGCGTTCGGTTTTGAAAGAGATTGAACAGACCTGGACGTCGCATGCCTGGCGGAAGAACACGTGGCGTCCTTCGGCAATCGGTGACGTAGAGGGTTGTTTATGTGAAACAGATGAGAGAAAGTTAAAGATGGCAAGCAGTCCTCTGTTGCGTTTTCTTTAGTATAAGGACATTGTTCCTGGAGGATCTGGCCACGGGGTGGGGAAGAAGTGGTTGCCTTCTGATAAGAGAACTGTGAATAAAGGTCTTGTTGTTAATGTGCCCCTTTGATTAAATAAGTGTTTACCAGAATGTGGATTCCATAATGGAGTCTAAAGTCTTCTTAAAAATGGAACCCAAAGTCTTTTAAAATCTTCTCTAAACAAGAACAAAAATATTCGGATAATGGAAGTTTCGGTAAACATAACATGAGATCTACTGTAATAAAAAGCTCACTAATCGCGATCCTCCGTTCCGGTGTCCATGGAATTTCGTAGAATGCTGATTCGCGAATTGTAAATATTTCAACAACTGCTGACTAGTTCTCGGCAGCAACGCGTCCTCGTCGTGTTAATCGATCATCAGAAATTCGTACACATTCTTAGTATCAATTACCGCCATGATTGCTCCTGGTTATAAAATTTATATTTTTTATATGAAATTAGCGTTCTTATCCGTATTTATATTTGCTCCATGGACGGCCACCTGTTGGGATTTCAGAGCAGTGGATCTACCGGACGACGTTTTCATCCCAAGATTCTCTATTTGGCGAAATCGTGCTTTCTTAGCCATCCCGAGGTATCGTATTATATTCAGATATATATAGTGAAATAATTCGAAATATATGAAGTTTCGTGATAAAAGAAAAAAGGAAAATAATGATACGATTTTTGATACAAAGATGGCAGAGAAATGGATCCTCCGAAGATACGGGAACGTTATTCGAAGCAGTTTGGCCGGAGTCGAGTTTTCCAGCCGTCAAACCCAGAAAAGTGGTCTCGTCGGTTTTACATAATAAACCTGTTAACGATGACTGTCTTCGATCGGTAGTGGATGTGGACGTTGATGGTCGAGGACGTTTATGGGCGCTGGAAGTACCCGATAACAATGACTGTACCGCTAGAATCGTCCTGTATAATCTGAAACGGAATAATCTATTGGTAAAAAAAAGCAGTTATAGGGTGGATGCACCAGTACATGAACACGTACCAGTGAATTAACATTACATATAAAAACAAGTTTTAGGTATTGAAATAAGCAAATGATTAAATATTTATATTTACGCAATTACATATTAACAATTTTTGAAATTAAATATTAACAATTTTATTAGAAATATTCATTTACTAGTTAATGTTCATTCACTGGTGAAATCTGTATTCTTTTTCTTTCTGATTTAATTAATTATATTTTCCCAATTTTTCAAATTGAATTCTATACGTTATAAAAAAGTATACATATTAAAAAGTCTAATTTTCATGAATCAATATTTATTAATACTATCATTTAAAATTCGACTTTGGTGGGTTTACCCTACTTTTACGAGATATTTCACGTAGCGTAAGTATCAGAAAATCCACGCTGAGATCAGAGTGAGGCAAATAGAACAAGTGTTGAGTACTATTAAATAATTATACCAAAATTGTTGATATGAAAAAATTCTTAACAATTTGATAGGTGTCATCTACGGACCTGACGAATGTACCGACGACGAACTTACGGGCCCTCGCTGTCGATCAATCGGGATCCAGAGCATACATCGGGGATTCTGGCGATCAATCGATCATAGCTTTTATGCCAGGTAAATACCCGTACAAACCTTGTGTTCAAAATATTTCTAGAAAGATTTCAAAATAAAGAACTTTTACCAATTCCAGAGAAAGAGAAATGGTGGACAATCAAGATGGTTCACGGACCGGAAGTGCCACGAGTTTTCAGTACCGATCTAGCGATTTCGAAAAAGAACTCGATGCTGTACGTAACAGGTTCAGCCACACTTGATTTATTCAGTGTCAATTTAGAAGAATTATGGAACCAGGACGCCAACTTATTATCTAACAGTGTAAGCACGAAGCATACACGTAGTATATTACTTTTACGTTTCGTTTCAGCAAGAATTTCGTTCGAACAAGGTGCAGAATCGCAAACAGAGCGACTCACAAGTTTGTTCACTAAAGGCAGCCACTTCTGTTTAACCAGATTATTCATCTCAAAAGGATAATAAAAGTACTAATAAGGAGAATATATAAATCGAAATTGCATAAAAGTTTTGACACCTAATTGTTATTTTAGTAGTTTGTTAATAAATGTGTGAGTCACTGTATATATTTTTGAGTGTGGAGAAAAATACGCGTGTATCGTTTTATTTCTACGATGTCTCAGAAATCGAGAAACGTCTCGGTGATCTGGCACGGTACCAAAATGGCCGCTTCAGCGGGGCTTTTCTGCGATGTCAAGGACGGTCTCCACTATTTTATGTCGTCGGAAAGAGCTAGCGTGCGTTGGGACACGAGACTTCCCCTGAGGGTAATTATACTGTTTTTTTTTTTATTCTATCTCTGAATGTATGACGAATACATACGTTTATTTCTCTCGAATTCCAGGCGGAAAGTCATTCGGTACTCGTGCAGAATGAGGATTGTCCGTGCATAACCGATTACGCTATGGACAGTCAGAAGAACTTGTGGGGCTTGATAAACTCGGAATGTCCGCCAAGGAGAAACGGTTCACCGATATCGTCGCTTAAATTCAGGACCATAAAAATCGGGAAATATCCGACATCTTGAGATCGGTGTTGATTAATACAGTAAATCCTGGATAAGTGTTCGAAGACTCCTCAGCAGTGACAAGAAGAGGTTTCCAGGTGTAACGCTGGATTTTGAATGAGGTATATGGCCATTAGTTTATGAAATATTTAATGTTCAATGCCGAGGAGCCTTCGAACATTCATCGAGGATTTACTGTAGTTCCATTATGGGAGATAGAGAACCATAAACTACGTGTATAGCTTTAATCTGTATTAAGCGACGAAATAAATATTTGAAGTTAAGTTCAGAAATCTGGATTCCCAGGGAATTGTGGGTAATATTCTATCTAAAATTTGATGCTGTGTCACTCTGCACACTGGTAATTTATTAGTTCTATGCACGATATATTCTTTTGGGGCCTTCAATGGATATTACAAACACTCGACTCGCCGAGTTAAGTAATTAATCCGGGCGAACCTGTTTCGTACGCGACAAAAGGTGGCCACGAGGATACGGAAACGTCAAACGAAAGGTGTGTTCAATCAACCGGGCGTTGCATCGGAATGCATTATGTAACAAGTGTCGTAGCGAATGATGTTATCACGGGCCACGTGGTTCCAGGAGATGGTAATTTAAGCGTATTAGCGGGCGTTAGGTAATGGTGGCTGAGAATCGATACTTGTGTGAGGATTAAGTGGAACTGCGACGTCACTTGGTAATTCGGGTTAATCGACTGTTTTTTTTCTTATTATTGTTGGAGCCAGTTCTGAACCTGGAAACAGATCCTGTGACCCCATACAAGACCAAGAATGTCATGTCAAGAATTTAACGAGAAATCGAGGAATTAAATCGACAAACCCGGATAGCATATGATGTCCAATGACGCCTTGAAGACGGCTTAAAGGCGCCCTAGACCTGAAATAGCTGTAAAATGGGCGTCTTCAAGGCGTCATGTGCTATCTCGGAATTTTCTTGCGGTTGAATCACTTGATGTTCTGATACCTAATTAAATCGCTATTTATTTCTTGTATTCCATGTAGAACACTCCCCAACGTTTATCATTAACTTTCACTTATGTGGACATGTTTTCGTGATTAAATGCCCCGATATTCGTACACGGTAATTACCGAGGTGTACAGATATCGTTAATTATTTTGATATACCGAGGCTATTTTGTGTTTTTTTTTTTTGCGGGAAAAAAGGAATGAATTATTGGCTGGTGCATGTATCGACAACGTGAGCGTAATTAATTGGTGAATTGTGTGGTGAAATCTGTCGTCTGGGAATAGTTACAGATAATTAACGATAGAACAGTAATTATTATTAAGATTTTTATTTGTCTGTGTACCCGTTACTGCGTTCGAACAGTAAGACTGTACGGTTCGTTTTATTTGGACCGACGATTGAAACGTCGTCGACGGTTCGTATTTGCCACTGGTTGGTATTTGTCCAGGTTATGTTCTCCCCGTGGGGAAATCGAATTTTAAAGATGGCGGTCGTGGAAAGGAGGCTCTTATTTCAACCCTTTGAACGCTGCACTTTCATTACAGTAACACAATTTTCACCAGAAAATTGGCAATGATAAATAAATACTGATCGAGAAATCTTCTAAAACTGACCGTTGACAGTTCAGTTTCTCTAGAAAGACCTACGAGAATGTTCCTTTTTACGAAATCTTTGGAACGAAGCGTGTAAGAAAGTTGAAATACGACGATGTATGATGAAACATGAAATGCTTAAATTTCAGTATTTTGTTCAACAGCATCCAAAAGGTTCAGAAAAATTTCCCTAAAAAATATCCAACTCAAACTTGCTTCGAGTGATTTCTTTGGATCATTCAGTACTGATCGTCGCAGGAGTTCATCAGAGGATGCAGGGAGACTGACGCGCCGGAACAGCTGACGGCGTTGCTGATGTAATCGTGGAAGTTGCTCTCGATCACCCACATGAGTCTCTTGTAGCCAGGAACGACTTGTGTCGGCAGTCTGTACTCGCTGCCCTTCTGAACCAATAGGAAGTTGTCCCGTACGAAGGGGGTTTCCGTGTTCCACATGTAAACGTCAGAGTCACCTGAAAACCAGATTCAAACCATTCACCGACTAATCAGAAAATTAAATTTTAGTCACGAATTATCGTGAAGTCTAAACGTTCCGAAAAATATTTACAATTATAATCAACGTATTATTTCCATGGAAACTAGACCTAAAAATTCTGAATGTTAAACAAATTTATGATAAAAACAGTCTTTTTACCCTTCATTCTGAAGAAAATGGCGGACCCATTATCCGTGCCCAAGATCACGATCTTGTTTTTCTTCAAGCCAACTTCCACCACGGATCCGTTAGGGTTCCCAGCTCGAAGGTTGGTGGCCTTGATCGCGAAGATTCTGCTCGAGCCCAGATAGCTGAAATAAAGCACCTGGGTGCCGCAACTTTTCCTGATCAGCGATAGATACAGGGCGTCCTTCTTCTCCGCGGATTTGACGACTGCTCGCGGTAGAACCACGCGATAGCCCCTGTCAGCGGTCACGTTGTAAACGATAATCGCTCTGGTGGCAGCGTCGGAAACGTAGACGTACACCTGGCCGTCCTCAGCGTAGTCGACGGCCAAGTATTGCAAACGGGAGGAAACGTCCGTCAGCGTGCTCAGGTCGATCACTTTCACAACCTGAAATTGTATTCGAGTTAGAATCAATCCCAAACTTTAACTCTGCATACGTTGCATAAACTTCCAGGGTATAGGATCAACATCCAGGAATTTACAAAAGTATCTATAGTTCAATTGGGCCAGGTTGTGCAGAAGTCTACCAACCCTCAAAATGACCACAAATTACTTAAACACACTTCTAATCCCACAATTTTGTGATCTTTATTTTGCAAAAAATCACCAACCCATAGAACAACTTTTACATTAAACAATTATTGAAACACATAGAAAATTAAAAATATTATTAATTATGCTATTCACTGTTAAATAAGTAAACAAGAAATGAAATATACCCAATAGAAATAACGCTAGTTTCTCTAAATTAAAATCGTCAAACTAAATTTACTTGGGTTCAGATCATTGAGGGTTGGTAGTCTTCTGGATAATTTGGCCCAATTATTATGTCTTCTACGTACCTTTCCGCTCTTCACGTCGATTCCAACCACCTTAGGAGGACACCTACGTACAGGTTGCTCCAGAGTGTTGACGATACCAACATCCAGGACCCATAGGACGTCTTGCATGTCCAGGACAATGTCGACGACGCTTTGTAGCGCCTGGCAGTTTCCTTCCTCCTGGATCGCCCAGCAAGGGAACGGAGCGACTTTTGGGCTACAGTCGGTCGATTTCAACGAAACTACGCCCAGAGTGAACGGTACACCAGGTTTGTAGCGAGGCATCGCGAGGATCGCTTGGTCCTTGTACACCTGCATCCTCGTTGCGATCACGTTCTTGGTGATGTAGCGACCGCTGGTCTCGTAGATGTTCTTCGTGCTTTGACAGGGCCATTCGAGGCTTCGTCCAGATAAAGTCACCGAAAGATCTCGCAGCGATTGGTTCGCGTGCGCTACCGATAGGACGGTTAGGAGGCAGACGCTTAGGAACCACTTCATTTTGCTAGTCTACGTCACTTGGGCGACTGTGAATCGGAAATATTTCGTTGTGAAAATGGTGGCTTGATATTCTGGGACGTTATTAGTTACAGCAGACGATATACCACGAAAGTAATATCAGATAATAACGTCAGATTAATATTGACAAGTTGGAATGAAGTTTCAGTGAACTAACACTCTGGTACTTGTAATTGCAATGAATAGGAAACTCTAGTATGTTTAACAAAAACTGTATGGTGTAATTCGTGTAGAATAATATTGTCTCTGGATCGATATTCCAGAAGAATCTTATTGTCAGTAGATTAATGTTACCGAAAAACGATGGAAGCTCGTAATGAAGACAAGTAAGACGACTTACAGTTGAGGACTGATGAACACGGTCAAGTATGCGGTCCTTATATTCGACTTAACGCTTATATACATACGTCGATTCACAATTTCTCGATCATATACGGACTTGTGTATTTATGAAGTGACGGTCTCTTCTGTCGCAACACTTTCGCCAATGCAAGGCTGCGCGAGGTCCGGAAGACAACACGGAAATTGTACTTTCGGTGCAATTGTTTGGCAAATTATCGAAGTGTCAGGAAGTTTCTGTTTGTATTCAATAACAAGGTCCTTCCGTAAATTCTTAGAGCGTCATATGACACATTAGTTGATACAAATTAATCTTATGACCAGTTTAATCATTTTTATTACTATTATCGGTTAGAGTTGGGCAAAATTATTATCTAAATAAATAGTTTCGAATGAAAGATAAACAAGTACTTCGTCACTTTCAATTGGTTAAACGTGGAAATTTCAATAAGAAATTAATACTTCTTGAATGAGTCGACAATTGGTGACCAATTATGTATTTAATTTCATTAACTGTTTAAAGGTAAAGACGACGTTCTTAGATACTCTTCGATTTATTCGATTAAAATTCTGCTTAATTCTGTTATCGATAGTAAATAAATAAAGAAAAATATTTCTGTCAATAATCACATAAAGGAAAGAACGCTTGACAAAAATTAGTAACAATTAATGTAACAGTGCAAAGAAAGTTACAAATATGTATTGCTAGAGTACAGTAGATGGTTTCTTTTCGGAATAATATAATATAAAAAGTTATTGGATAAAATTTTATTTATCGAAGATAAGGTTTAGATAACTCTTTGTTGATTCAAAGAAATTCACAATCTATGCTAGCCTGAAAAAATTTTTCATTTAAAAAAAAATTCATTTTTTAATCGAACTTACTCATCCCGACGAAAGTTGTGTCTTTTCTCGAAGCCTCCAACGTCCATAACGACGTCAATCGACATCAGAATACGGAAGGAACGGTCACTCTGCTGGAACAATAAATATTTTGGTAAACTCGAGGATTTCGTAACTCGAGGAACGTAGAGGCTCCATATATAATCGGTAGGATCCCGAAGATGTCACAGTACAGTCGTTCTTCATCGACAACGATTTCTCTTGCAATTAATTTCGTGACATGTTTCTCAAGAGGAAGCATCTTGCTACGTTCGTGGCGACAATTTCCATCGTCGTTGCGTACGCGTTCGCCAACGAGGAGGTCCTAGTGTTAGAAGATGGACCGGTACAGACGTCGAACATCAAATGGACAGGTGGATCGTTCGAGTGGCCATGTCCCACAACGAAAAATATGTTCAAGAATAGCGGACGATACAATTCGAAGAACATCATCGCCACCAGGACTGCCATCTACAAAGACGACGCCATTGTGGCGCTACCCAGGTACGAAGAAAAATTGGAATTCGAAAAGAAACAACATTTAAATTGAAAGTTAATTTAAATATGACGAGTAGACTGCTGTGGTTCTGCGAATTTACAATTTTCGATAGTAATATATGAAAAATCAAATTTGATAGAATTATGTTTCCTGTATTATTTCTTTCCTCCAGTCTGTAAGAATCAAATAACAGGAAACAAGGTTACCCAATCTATGCCCTAAAATCAGCAAAGTTTCTTTTCCTGGATTGTTCCATTTTTCTGTTTCGACGAATATTTAATTTTGTATTCTGATTTTTAATGTAGATTCAAGCCTGGAGTACCAGCGACCCTGGCGAAAATTTCCCTGAAGGACCCAGCTTGCCAGGCAAACCTGGTTCCCTATCCTTGTTGGTCAGTCCAAGAAGAAGGAACCTGCAGTGCACTGCAAAACGCAGTCGATCTTTACCTGGATCCACAAAATATCCTTTGGGTGCTTGACACCGGAGTGGTGAACACATTAACGGAGCCAGAGAGGAAATGTCCACCGAAGGTCCTTGCCTTTAACGTCATGACAGGAAAGGTGAGTGCCTTGTTCGTTAATACAATATAAAATTATCGAAAATATATTTAACAATAAATATACACTGTCATAAAATCATTTTAATTATACTAACTACCATATTCGAGAGTTTGAAATATTTTTAACGTATCTATTAGAGAGAAAATGGCCATTTTGGATTTAACTATACCAAAGTTTTTTTTAAATGTTATAAATTATTATACACTGTAAACGTAAGTATGTGCAATAACAAATTTCATTGAGTGTAATACCATTGCTCGACCATCGGAAATTTGTCTCGTGCGTTTGCTACGGAAAAATGGCCATTTCACGGTGAGCGCGATCCAGTAATCGATCCCGAAGAACCGGTACGAGATAACAACTGTTGACGAGTGTCATTTAGTAACAGATATATATTACTGCGTTATGTTGCAACCGTTGCACAATGTGAATTTCAAATGATCAGAGACCGACACGTCAAAGACCGACCGGGACGGTAATGTGCTAGCATCGAACGTGAGCTACCGTTCGACCGTAAAAGTCACGTGGTTGGTTCAATAAGGAATAGCTTTTTTTATCCTTTCACCCGGCGTACGTGAAACATTTTTCCGCCGTTGAATTACAGACGCGAATTAACCGTGCTCGTTATCTCAATCGTTCTTGGATACTCTGGGGCCATTTGAATAATGGACACGTATTCCCAGTGGCTCACTAAGTTCATTTCCAAGTTAATTTACGCCCCATAATCATGTGAATCGCATTTATTTACATTACTCGCGCACCCCATAAAATGTCTTTCTCGATATCGAAGTTACTTCTTTCACGATTATGCTTCCGGTGCCATTTTTAGAACGATTTTTCAAGTAATCTCCAAATTCTGTTAATTTGTATTTTTTTTATCAAATATTTTAAAATCATTATTAGACTCAACTTTATACAGATTTTTAGAAAATCGTATTTGCAATAAGCGTATCAAGCCTGCATTAATTCTTGTGGACTCCATAAACGATTCAACTCGATAGTTCCTTAGAACGTTCACAAAATGTCTGAACTTAAAAATTAGTCGAAAATGGTACCTTGCCAGTCGAGGGACAATAATCAAGTCATTACTGTATTCCACATTCCGCGAATCACATCCGTCCCACGGTCCCCACGTCTGGACTAGAGATGCCGTGCAAAATCACCAACAGTGATTTATCACAGTGATTGCCGAATCACGATCACGGTCGTGATTTAACTTCATTCACGACCGTGATTGCGATTCTTTTTCATCTCGACTGAATTTGCTCACTGCGATCGTAAGTCCTTGATCATTAAACAGAAAAACGTATTCAATATGATTTTACGATGAATTACGTTACCATTTGTGTTTTTAAAAATCCGTAGAAAGAATAAGAAATTCTAAAAGAATAATTTGCTAGGTAACGTGTAGATTATAATTTATAACTTATTCATTATTCTCCATTGTTCCTAATTATTCACCGTCACTAATATAAAATATACGGTTATGTGTCGCGTGTAAAAAAAAACTGTTAGGTTTCTCGACCAATGAAAAACGATCACGAAAAATCCCGAATCACTGTGAAAAATCACCGTGATTGGGAACGAACGTGATCGAGAATCACTCGTGATTCACAAATAGCTGTTCGCGCGATCTCTAGTCTGGACTAATTCAGTTGCACCCTTCGTGATCGCAGAAATCACTCACGTCCCCCCTCATTTCTGCCGCAGCTGGTGAAGACAGTGGAATTGGCCGGGCTAACCAGTCCGATGTCGCGTCTCCAATACGTGGTCTCGGACTACAGCCCGGACGGACGGGTGTTCATCTACGTGTCCGACGCTGCCACAAGAGCGATCCTTGTCTACGATGTCACGTCCGGCCGCGGTTATCGCGTCGTCTTGCCACAGGCCGTCACCATTGGCTGCACGCGCCGGGACGTTTTGTACCTAGGCCTTCTCCGACGTTCCGACGGAAGCACGTGCTTGGTCTTCACCTACTTGAGCGGCAGCCGTTTATTCTCCGTTCGAACGGAGCACTTGCGAAATGGCTCCGCAAACGGGCGTATCCACGATCTTGGACCGAAACCGAGGAAAATGGTAATTTTGGGCACGGACAATGGCAGCGCTCTGTTCTTCCGTTACGAGGGGGAATCGGACGTGTACAGATGGGACGCCACAAATCCGTTCGACGCCCAATGCTTCCAATTGGTCTACACAAGCACCGAGTGCTCCCTTGCTACTCATGTCGTCGCCGATTACAGGCGAGGCAGAATGCGCGTGCTCGAATCGAACTTTCCCGATTACATGCAGGGAACCGTTGGATGCGGGGCTGATCAAGCACTCAGTCTTATGTAATTAATAGATCGACGATGGTGTGTTGTTTGCGTGACGATAAAAGTGATTTTTGGAACGGAACCGGTATTTTGATCTTACCCCCGTTTTCATTTCCTGTTGTATCCTCGACGTCCTGATCGTGGTTGTTCGGTCACCTATCGTGGCTTTAGTGGACAATCAGTTTCTTATCCTTTATTTATTATATGAAAGTGTATATTTAGATGTAGAAATTGTATCCATATCTGATTTCAATCGAGGGGCTTGTGAGGAGGACGATTCTTGGATCCTTTACTACCAAAAACGGTCTATGTTGTTATATACTTCGACCGAAAAATCGATGAATTCTTCGGAATCCAGCTTCGTCGAAGTTTTTGTCTGACAGGAAAAAGCTCGTTTCACAGATTGACGAGGTTCGTTTTTCGTTACAAGCCCCTACGTCATCCAGAATCCCTGATATTCAGGATGTGTCTAGGGCAGCGAGTTCGACTCCCGATCGACGACACGATAAACCCATTGGCGCGTCGGTTTTTGCTGATTTCTACGCCACTGTGGTCGACCAGTTCTATAAATCAAGATGCAAATCGTTTCGTGATGTTGGCCGTGTTGGCCGTGCACACAGAGGGAACCTAACCGGGGTGACGAAAAAAAAAAAAAGAGGGAACCTTTCTCTCTTACAATCACTCGTTCAAACGGCGCTCGATCGCGATTAGTCGGCGTCGCTCGGTACGTGAAACACTCCCGTTTCAATTCACTGGAACGTTAAACAATGGAGGGGAAAAAAAAAAAAGAATCGATGGGAATATGTAATTTTCCGTTTTTCGGGGGTACGATATACGCCAGAAGGGTGCGATAGTAGGTCACAGTAGAGTAAACACCATTTTTACGGTAATTTGTGTATAAGAATATATAATTTCGAAGTATCATTCTATGGATGTTGTTTCTTGTTTCACTTGAATATAAACTGTCGATTCGTGGATTACAAATTTCGCAGCAGTAGATCATAGTGTTCTCGATCGTTTAGCGTTTCTTCGACTACAATATCCGCATTCTCCTTCTTCTGTAACTTTCTAACTTTTAAACGATACCAGAGTAGTTACATGTGCTTTTTTCGATATTTTTTGAAGAACGACATTTTCATCCGTGTCACATTTCTTCGAGACGAAGCAACGGGGCTCTCTATGAAAAACGATATACGAGATCGAATTTGGTTCTCGGATCACCGTAACTTGGATCGATGAAAGCGCAAGAATATCCTGTTACATCTCTAATACCCCTATTCGTCTCTCTCATTATTCATTTGTCGTATTAATTACCGCGTAAAAACAGTCGGAGCGCAATGAATTCTGAGTAGAATTTATTGTTCCTTTCGACAAGAAACGCGAGCTCGATGAGATTGGAACATTAGAACGTTATCCCTTTATCATGTGTAATAAATATATAAGTGGATTAAGTAAAGTGGTATAAACTTAGGTGAATACTCCCCTTAAACGTACAAGTATATCCGGTTTGAGTGTATACACGCTTTTATTTCCCGAACTATTGAAAATGCGAAAAAACGTTTCATATAAAAGTTGTTCAAATTTATGAAGTAAATTTAATAGAATTTAAAAAAATTACACTGTTATCAAAATCTCTGTGAATAACAGTTAAAAAAAATTCAAGTTTTATTAACTTTGCTCCATAAAATCAAACAACTGTTATATGAAACATTTTTTCGCATTTTCAATAGTTAAAGACATAAAAGAGTGTAAACATTTAAAGTGGACATACTGTATAACTAACTCGATTCACTGGAAAACAGTGAACACTCGAAGGAACTGTCAGACTCGAATTGAACTGAGATTTCAAAACGATTGTAATTAAAAAGGGAACGTTATGCGTCATCTATATCAATCACGCGACATCGCCTAGTTTTTCACGGAACTAACCCTATTCCGTGTTGTATGGGAACAATCGAACATACGACTTCGTTTAATTAGCCTTTTGCAACGTGTCGATGTTGGGCGTTCACTGTCGCTGACGAAACGTGTCCCTAGTGTGTATGAAAGAAAAAGAAAAAGATTGTTGGTTACTGGTAGATTACGGCGGTAAAGGTCGTAGCCGTAGCTCGAGCGACGCCGCGATTTACGATGGTCAATTAGGTGACCACAGCGGCGTTGAATTTTAATATGGTTGATCGTTCAACGTAATTGTTATGTTAAATGAAGCGACGGATGATTAGACACGTTGGCAGACCATGTAATGTTGACGCTAGATTAATAACGATTGGCCTTCCGAAGGTGAATGGCATGGATATGATTACGGTGACCAAAAGTGGGGTTATGTTTGGCCTGTAGCGAAAATGGCGTCGAAAATGGAACCACTAACTTCAGGATGATGTCTCGATCATTGTAAATATACGTTTAAGAATTACACCAGTTAATTCATTGCTATAGTTAACTTGTTGTTAGCAGTAAACCCACTAACTGCATTTGCCCAGTACAGTGGACGCCTACTTTATCACATTAGTGACAATATTTTGAACATTTCTTGACGATCGACAGTACAAACCATCTTTAAATGACATCCAAACATTAAAAAACGTGAGCAAACACACTGTTCGTAAAAAAAAATGAAAATATATCAAAAAATGTATTAAATAGTCTTAAAATGACTTGTTTTTTGATTTCACAAAAAAAAATGTTGTACAAGATACCACAAAGTTGCAATGAGCGGGTTAATTGAATATTTTTTCGACTACCTTGTTAGTCGAGTGACCGTTTATGTTAATGTACGAGTTCGTTATACGATTACGGTGGCTAGAAAGGCGGAAGATTGTGTTGAAATTTACTGTACGTATACGTATCTGGTAATCCAAGGCGGTCCTGTTACGTTTATAAACTAATGTTTATTTATCGCCAAATTTCATTCACCTGATTTAGTTCTAACGATGTGGCTGACTGTTTGTTACAGATCGAAAGAACTCGAACCATGTAAACTGTACTCCACTTTCCCCTGCTTCCCTGAAGTTGGTTCAGGCGTGATTTATGCCTGTTGTTCACCGCCATTGTCGATCACGATCGCCCCCGCCATTTGCAAGTGTACACTGTAATTTCGCGTGCGACCAGGAAAGGCTTTCCGTCGATTTTTAAACACTAATGTTCTTCATTCAGAACCTATAAATTTCTATCAATCACTGTCAAACCAAAGTGAAGAACAAAAAAAAAATTCGTAAATTTCCTACATTATACACAAGAAATAGAAGGAACATAAGTTTCCATTATTGTAGACTTCTGAAAAGTTTCGTTTACGATTCAACTTTTAAAACCGTTTGAATTTGGCGCCATTCTGATGTTTCCTTACAACAGAGGAATTCATAAAAGGTTACCCGCACAATTTTTGCTATCAATTTTTAAGGTGAAGGATATGAATGTTTGTGTATTTATATTATAAATAATTCAAGATTTTCGTCTAGTAGATTGCAAATAGAAATACTGTAGTATTTACTTCATGTGGGAGAGTTCGATGCATGGTAAAGCGTCGACTCACATGGAAGTTGAGTAACTGATTAGTACAAGAAAGGAAAACAAGTATCAACTAAGAGAAACACAAAAAGTTTTCTGAACATAGTTTAACAGTTTACGTGTCATCTAACCGACCGACTAACATTTTTCGAAGTGTTCTCAGCTCACACGCGACACTAAAGCATCTGATACAAGGCCTGCGTGCAAACGTATCGGTTCTAATTTTTGACCGTGAATTTATTCGAGCGTGCAATGTATCCACTTTGTACCATCGATCGAGTCACAACGAACCCGACAATGTGTCGTTTTCCGAAATCTTGATCGACCAGCAATATCAACACGGGAGTCTGTTAAGCGAAACATTATGTCTTGTAAATTGAATTAGTTCCCCCTGATACCCGATACGAGAACACAGTAAAATTTTTTTTTTTCACAAGTATCGGTTGAAAACCGTGAAGCCATCCGCAACTTGAACACTAAGACTAATTAACTTCGATGCGTACCATTGATTACGCGATGATTAATTGTACCTCGTTTTTCGAAACGCCGTGCTTTCACGCTGATGGTTCAATAAACACGACGTCGATCGTCTGTCCGGTTCAAGTCACACGAGGTGTTTCTGTTTTTCTAACAACGTACGTGTGGTATTTTGATTTATCAATTGTTTCATCAGAGACCGTATAATATAAATATAAATAATACGTAACGTAATATATGCCCCTAATGGGACAGGAAGAGGAAAAAATGCAGTTAAATCATTCTATATTCCGAGTTACATCACCCGGTTTTATGTAACATAACCTCAATAAAACATGTGTAAAAATTATGTTTACACAAAGTATGTGTAAAAATTGTATAACTCTGGGAAGGAAGGGGAGTGCAAAATCCAATTTTTTTCTTGTAGGGTGGGGCAAACGCCACTTTTTAAAATTGTTATCTAGATAACAAATTTCGAATAACAAATAAAAGATAAAAAAAACAGAACTTCGCCATTTTTAATAGCATAACCATGAAAATTTCAATTTTTACAACGACACAATACTTCTTCTCGAATGAGTAGACATTTGGCAAAGAATTATTTCATTTCATTAACTGTTCAAAGGTCAGGATAATGATTCCATATACTGCTGCCTTTCACAAATGAAATTGTGCCCAGCTCTGGTTAACGGTTACGTTATTCACGAAGAAACGAGGAGTCTAAACACGGTGTTCCGAAAAAACGTTTCGACGGTATTACGATATTCCGAACGCAAGTACGCAATTCCATAGTTTCACGCGGTTTAGATCGGACGGAACGCGAACACGCAGGAAGGTTCACAAGAACCAAGAACCCGCTTGCAGCGAGCAGACCAATTTAACGAGAAACACCGAGATCGCTGGGAGCCGATTACGTAAAACGGCTAAACGTTCACGATGATGTGTTTCTATGTCGAATTCAATTTTTGTTTCCCTTCAGCGGCGGTGCACGTAGGTACGACATATCTGGAGTATAATGTCCGGCTTGGAAAGTTCGATTCGCGACCGCTCGAGCGTGCACGACATTGTCGTGCCATATTTACCTTTTAATGGCTCTCGTCGTTGAGTTGCGAGGCCCACTGATAAGCGACATCGTGGAAAATAGTAATACGATCATCGTTCGAAATAAATATGCGCAGTGATTTGTTGAACATTTTTTTTTTTTTTTTGACGGACCTACATTTTTTGAAATCATTATGGAAATGAAAAGGACGTGGTTTATTTATCTTTTTAGAAAGATTTGAGAAATGCTACAGACCTTCGTAAATTCGCTTTTCTGCCCGAAGCCCGAATCTCGGCAAGAAAGTATACGCTTGACGATAACGCATGGACAATAATCGTGTAGGACAAGCCAGACAATAATCGACAGGTGTTTGTAAGTACGTATTCTAAGAAATTACTGAAAGTCTAGAACGAATATTGTTCAGGGGATATTAAAGCTGAATGGAAAAACTTTAATAGGATTATGTACTAATAAAAGTGGTTTAAAATATATCATTTTTACGAAACATCGTACAGACCTGGTGTCTCGACACTTTCGAGCGGTGGTGTAAGTAGAGACCGTTTCGCTGAAAAATTACAGGCTTGTCACTCGCGGTACAGTTTCATTAATCAACGCACCTGCAATCATTCCACGTGGAGTATCAAGATCACAACCGAAGAAAATCAAGATCATACCTTGAACAATCGTAAAATGGGAGGTTTCGTACGCTCCCGTGGGACTGTTCGAGATTTTTGCATGATAATTCCCATGATATTTCCAAGTCGCCTGTATTGCGCAAGCCCAAAACGCTTTATTCCACAATGGGGCCCACTGTTGCATTCCGCGACGTGGGGAATAAATCTTGCGCAATGATCGTCTGGTAACCCCATAATTTCCCTGATCTCGATACGAATCCTCGTGGTCCTTATTACGTTTTTCTTCACCGATTTAGCCTCGACCTGGATCATAAAAAATAGACCCATTCTAACAAGGTCATATTTTTTTTTTTTTAATCATAGAACGTTCGAGAGCTGAAGAATCCACAAAGTTTGAAAAGATTAATCTAGGCTAAACTAAAAATATGGGATTTTAAAAGTGTGACTACACTCCATTTATAAACATTTAATAACTTTATATTCACAATCTACATAGAAAAGATATAAATTAGATTAAGCTAATTATACACGGGGTGGTCCGTTTTCTTTTCACCGTTTCCAATAAAAAATTGCCATTTATTTTAAAAAAATTTTATTGGTCACGCAACGAATTAATAAACTTGTGTGCAATAATACACCTACTGCAATGCAATAGGTACCAATTGTAATAAGTATTCTGTATTTTGATTGTACTAATGTAATATCTTGATGTCTAGTATAATACACATACTGTGATCATTTTCAGCATAAACGTGCTGTGGAACCTATAAATCGAACCAGATACTTTTAAAGAACAAACGAACCGACGAATACAGACGGTTAAACTCGGCCAATAGTAGCTCCGGTACAGGATCACGAGCGGTATGCGAAGAAAATGGCATTTGTGCGAACCGCGATAGTGGTAAATGTTATGTGGATGTCCTTGGTACGTAACCCCGATCGAAAGTCCCCGGAACCAATAGACCGCACCCACCGTGTACCAACGTCTCCAACGTTTTTGGCCATTGCCTCGGGGACCATTGCGAATTCTCCCGTAAAAAGACATCGACAGTAATAATTATGTTAGTTTTCGTTTCCTTTATACGGAATAAATTTAATTCCCCAACCGGTCAGACCGGACATTGTTGCCTTTTAGAATGGAATATTGTCTAATTGAACCTGTCCACCATGTTTGGAGTGGATTTTAATCGAAAATTGGTCTAAAGCTTTGAATACACTTTTTTTTTTAAATATCGATGAAACATTAAATATAACATGTGTGTTGCCCCTCTGCTTTTTTTTGCCAAGGATCGGACCTCAGGCAAAAAACGAGTTTACGAGGGTCTGAAGCATTTCTACCTATTCGATTATTGTCCCGGCGCGACCCGAGTCCGGGATGATAATCGAGAGGAGTCTGTAATATAAAGTATATAAGAAATTAGAGGTTAACAGATATTCCGATGAAAGTATCTCTAGGATTTTAATAATTGTAAAATAAAATATCTGGAATCCGTCATTTTGACGGGTACGGTAGTTTTGGTGTGAGTAGAAGAGGGTTCGTCGAAGAAATCGTTCGTTGACGTAGTTTTCGTAAGAACAGTGGATATAAACGACGGGCCGAAGCACTCTAACCCACTTATAAAAGGAGCCTTATGTAAAAATAAAGAATTTCTGAGAAGTCAACGACGTTATGGGAGTTCGTTTCTTTTTTTTTCACGATTGGTCAAGCTGTTAGACTTGAAACACCCGTAATACTCACCTGCATTACCGTCCAAGTGTTACGTTCCAGGTGGGCGTTACACTTATTCGACGGCCGCGAGTCCTGAATGCCAGAGCCTTTGTGTCTGGTATCGGGCGTAAATCACTTTCTCCGGCACGGACCGATCCATATCTAGCACGATACCACATCGAAATCCCGAAGTTCTGATCATTACAGCTTCATCCTTGTAAACACTTCCTGCGGATGATGTCAGAATTGTTATCAATCGTACTCTGTAAATTCTTAATGATCAACATGGTGTTCACCATTGTATCACGTGTACCGTTAACAATTTTATCAGAAATTCCACCTTGAATCCTGATAGTTTGATCTTGGCATAGAGTGACTGAAAATTGTTTTGAAAAGGAATAGTAAAACGTTTGTTAAATGTCACGAATTTTAAGAAACTATGGTTTTTGTGTCCAATCATACACTTTTACTGCAATATAAAAACGAAGAAATCCGTTAATTAAAAAATTTGAATATTTTCAAACGAATGCCATGATTATCGATCCGACAGAAATAAATATTCCCTATATCACATAACGTTCCATTTACTCATAATACAATAAAAGAATATTTTCACTAATTTTTGACACCACGCAAGAAAATACACCTATAAAAATCAATTTTCGAACTCTTTGCAAATATAAAACGTGTTTCTCATTCATTCGTTGTTCACGATTGTTCACCTTTCAAGACACCGTGTAATCCTCTCACGGCCGCGGGTTTGAATGTCACAAAAGATCGCGGAACAGATGGGTCGTGTCGTGGGTGTGCCTCGACGGTGGGTGCATACACGCCGCCGCGAAACGCGTGGTTACACAATGTGTCTATTTTACTGTAAGGTTGCCCCCTGTCTCTCAGACAGTCAGGACCCCCGAGTCGATGCTAGGAAATTAGATCAGTCGGTGTTCAGACAGCGGGACTTGGTACACGCTCGCTCCACGAGACCAGTCGCCGTCAGTCGAAGTTGCTTTGCAACGGAAGCACGTTGCGTGTCCCTCGTCGTGGATTTCCGGCCCGGCTCACCACAGAAATCGACTATTTTTTTTTTTAACGTCGAGTTCAAGATTCTTGCGAAATGAGGTTGGTGTCCTTTCAATTGTTAATCGCACACTTTTGGATCGATCCCTGGTGATCGTGATTTAGGGTGAACACTGGATGGTTTCTTGTGATTTTCTTTTATTATTTTACGTTGGATCGAGTACTATGCAGGTTATTAACGACGACGCTTAGTCTGTATTACGATGTTTTTTCAGAATAATTAAATTTGTGTTGTACAGAGAATTGGTTGTGGTCCTGTGAAATGTGATTGTAATTTGAATCTTCTACATTCAAACAGAAGATTTTATGTATATTTTAGTATATATCTTCATGTTTGTGGTGAATCTGAATGTGATAAGTAGGATAAACTAAAAGTTTCTTGCTTCATTTTTTAAATAGGGCCCTTCACAGAGAAAATACAGTAAATTTTCTACGAGTGTTCGAAGGCTCGGAACTGAACATTAAATATTTCGTACGCTAATGGCCATATGAGGCTGAAACAAATATAATTGGCTTTAGAATACCAAGCTCTATCACTGTGTTAAACCTTCAAACACTCATCGAGGATTTACTGTAGACTTCTATTCGATGCTAGCTTTTGGAAGTGAGTTTGTAAAAATGTAAAGTCAATTATGGTGCAATCTCGTGAATATTGAAAAATTTTACAAATTTTGAACATTGATCGTAACGTACAGGAAATCGCACAAGGGTTGATTATATCTTTAACACTATAATGCATATTAGTTTTTCCAAGCGAAACGAGCTTCGCGTAATTTTGCAACGTTTCTAATATTGATTAAAATCGAAATGTATTTAGAAAGTCAATCTATGAACAGCGTGTAGGCAGTTGAATTTATTATTCCATTTACATATATGCATTGGACGGTTTATAAAGGAGGAGAAGGTGACTGACGCGATTTCATATTTGCATAAGCCTCTCGTTCACGATTATTACGTACATAACGCACACGTCGACAAGACGGAAACATCAGATGCGTTCAAGATCAAGTTCACGTACCGGAGGAAAGAAAGGTTTCCTATTAATCGCTTAGCATTTCATTAAATAACGATTATCCAGATTGTTGTTGTTAACGAAACTCGAATTAGAACGGACGTTTATCTCGTTTGTTAAAGGTCACGTACAATTCAACGCAGAAGCTTGTTGTTTATTTAAATTTTTACCGTCACGTATTGATTAAATAGTAATTATTAAACTAATGAGACACTGGACCTCTGCGAATAGCCGAGACAAACAGATCATGCGATGATACTACTTTTTTGTTCCTGAAAGTTTACTCAACATTTATTGTTCACGAACATCACGGTCGGCCATTGTTATAATACACAAAGGATGAAAGTTTAGTAAACTTGACACGTCCCAAGGAGCAAGAATGGAAGAACAATGTAGAAAATCGATAACATTTGAACGAGATAAAATATATTAGGTGTACCAATAAGTAATCCATGATATTTTTTATGAAATAGTGATATATTTAAACTCGAAACATCATCAAGCTCTTACCCTTTTTAAAAATGGCGAAGTTCACTGGAGAATGTCGAATAAATATCATTAAAATAGAACAAGCTTTTGATTTTCCAAGAAATAAATATTAAATTTAACAAAATCTCGTGGAATATTTGTGGGTACACATAATATAACCATCATATGAGGTCGTAAATCGAAGAAAAAAATTGTTGAAAATTTTACGAATAAAATATAATTGCAGCTAGTCAAGAAACATCTTCGATTGCAGGATCCTCCTCTTCGCCCTTCTGGCAGGCTCATTATTCGCCAGGACGAACACGGAAGTGTTAGAGACATTAGCACAATGGCCGCTCCTGGACTTTGCTCTTCCGTACGACCGCGAGTTCCTCAATCAGTATCGTCCAGAAAACGTGGTGCCCACTGGGATCACGATCGGCTGGGACAAGATCTTCATCACCGTTCCAAGACTACGCGCTGGTGTCCCGTCGACCTTGAACTACATTCCAAGGAATCTGCCTCTGGGAAGCAGCCCCCAGCTTCAAGCGTATCCGTCCTGGGACTGGCACAGCGCAGGCAGAGGTGATCTGAACTGCTCCCAAATGATCTCGGTATATAGATCCATGATCGACAGGTGCAACAGACTTTGGGTGGTCGACAGCGGCGTGATGACATCGATCGACGACTTCATGCCGGTTTGCCCGCCGAAAATCCTCGTCTTCGATCTGAGGACCGATCAATTGGTGCGGATGTATACCTTCCCTAGGGACGTAAGTATCTTGCTTCTGACACTTTAACGACGATGCCTGGGTAGAAGTTCGTAAGACCAAAACTGGAATACTTTCGTTCTTCAGGTTCTGAGGCCCAATACGTTGCTAACGAATCTAATCATCGACGACGTTACGGCGACAACCTGCGACGATGTGTTCTTGTATATTTCCGATACCGCAGGGCCTGGTTAGTGATTGATAAAACACTTCATAATTTATCATTGAGTTTTATTTTTTCTAAAATTACGTATTTTTTTAGGTTTATTGGTGTACGATGGCGCCACTGACAAAAGTTGGCGAGCTGTGCACGCTTCCATGTATCCTCATCCGGACTTCTCTACTTATAGGGTAAGATTTATCAAAAATTGTTTTTGCTTACTAAAATATTTCCAAAATAATCATTTTTAAACGGTAATAAGTAAATTTTGCGAATGAATAGTGGTACCACAAAAATTTCTGCAATTTATTCTCCCGTCAACACGAAACCCGAACAAATTTTATATGATGCCGTCTGACGTTTCGATGTAAATTACAGAATTCGTTGGAATTTGTCGGTTCTCGTTGAATATTAAAAGTCGTGATTGCGTGTCCAACGAGAGCCATAAATCACCAACGGTATAATAGAAATCAAGAACGATTAGGTGTGCGTAAAAACTCACATCGCTCATATTTATCGTGAATCTTACGATTATGCGTTATTCCGACACGCGTGTTTACACAATTGCCGCGAAACTCGATTCCGCTTTTTATTTTTCGCGCCGCGCGATTTATTATCCAGGAAATCGCGTTGAATTTCACGGTGAAGCGGGCATTCGTACGAATTGAAAGTTCGCAAGAAATTGGCATACGAAACTAGCAAGGAAAATCTGAATGCCCTGTTACGATTCTGAAAAACCTATCAAACTGTACATGTCGTTAACGATTTTTTACTTGAGTTAATTGTACATTGTTTGAGTTGGGCGTACCAATGTTTGTACGAACAAGGAAAACAAAGGTTTCGAACAAAATTCAAATTCGTTTCCGTGATAACAACAGATTCTAGTATACCAATATGGTGGAACCTGTACTATTAAAAACGATTTATATCCCGATTTACTCTGAATATTTAAAACAAAAAACTAGGGTATGGAAAAGGGCACATTTTTCCCTCTCAGGGGAAATCTTATTTTTCTTCTCTACTGGTAGGGAAAAGGTCACTTTTTAACCTGTAGGAAGGGGAGGAGGTGGACCCTTACTACGCCCATGTATGAGCCCCTCAATTCTTAACGGAAACTCATATTTCGTATGTTTTTATAATTTGAAAATTATTCTCTTCAGATTGGCAGTGACACATTCGAGCTGCTCGACGGTGTCGTCGGTCTGGCGTTCTCCGCGAGACTAGGCCAACTCTACTACCAGCCCCTGGCGACGGACCGTCTGTTCAGTGTGCCAACAACGGCGCTACAAGCCGGTCCGGCGGCGTTCGGTGAACAGTTACCGGTAACATTGGTCGGCAAGAAGTCTAGTCAAGGTCTTGCGTTGGCCGTCGACCCCCGTGACGACACGATCCTCTTCTCGCCGCTGACGGAAACGGCAATCGCCTCCTGGCAGCCGCAGACCAACCGGCAGAGGTACCATTTTTTACGAAGGAATATTTACCCAGGGAATTAGCAAATCATTATAATAAATTAGCAACGCTCGAAATGTGTGGTTTTGTAGAATTTTCTGTCGCCCACGTGTGACATGTAGGAATTAACGTGGTCATCGTGATGGAAGTGTAGTCATAATTTGTATACATACATATATTAGTATACATATCACTACGAATTACCATTAATATGTGAATTATTATGTAAGGTTTATACCAGGAATTTTAGTGGATTTTAACAATTGTAGGATCGATTAAGTTTTACTTGAACACAAACCGATTTGTAAAGTTAAGGGATCGTTGATTAAAAATGATTACAGTTCATTTTTGGGTGGTTGTGACTTTGAGTAAGAGTCAAAAAATTCTTTGTCGAACGTTAAGACAAAAGAACTGCCAGAAATATGGACATTAAAGGGTCTTGTGTCATACCTATTTCGGTCTATGTTCAGAAGAGGTTAGGTTACACCGTATGAGTCAATCATAATTCTTTTTTTTTCCAGGATTATGGCGTTCAGTCCAGAAAAACTGCAGTTCGTCGCTGAAATTCGATGGGCGGAACGGGACAATGGGAATTTCTGGGTGCTGAGCAGCAGATTTCAGAAATTCTTCAGGCGGGAGGTCAGCGCCCGCGATATCAACATTCGAATCATGAGGCTGATGCCCGAGCAACGTCCCTTGAAGCACGAAATCCTTAATTCGTACAATCAACCACCGTTCCCGTTGCATTTCTACAATAACACTTTGGGTTTTTAGAGAGTTTCACCGTAGAATGATTTTTTAGTACTGTTTATGGGACGGAGAACGTTTTTAAGCGTCCATTGAACGGGGTGAGGAAGTGAGGTTAAATTGTATTAATCTTTCTAGAGCTAGGAATATTGATGTTAGTATCAATGAAAGGGAAATGCAGGCTCTTAAATTCATTTCCGAGGAAAATGATATTAGTTTTAGGCGAGTGTGTAAAGGAAAGGGGTGTTCGTAGAAGACTTTGTTAAGCAATTTTGAAATTGACGCCAATTTCAAGATGCTGTTCATATTTAAGCTCACAGGCTCAAATGTTGGACTTATTTTGCGATTATTGCGGGAAAATGAACAATAGTAATTATTATTCTAATGTATACGAATCGAAGTACTTTACTGAATAAGACAAGATAAGAAATTTGTTTAAACTAATCGTATTATTTATCTATTTATTTCGAAGGGGTTTTTATTGACGCTATTCTTTTCTTTTGTACACTGTAGGAATCCTCAAATTCAGATGATTTGTAGGTAAAATCATTGAAAACAATTCTTTAACATTGTTACTACCTTTTTTTTACTCAAATGTGTATTTAGATTTTTCACGAAATCTAACAGTAAGGGCGAATTATTTAACGTCTTGTACAATTAGAATTGTTTAAAAACATTGCACGAATAAAGTATTTAATAATTACCAAAAATGTATTGGAGTATTTTAAATAATCTATTTTCTCGAATACCATTGTATATTCTTAATGTAAAAAATCATAAAGTCCCTAGAGAATCTAGTGAAAAAATGGACGTATGAGGAAAAAAAACATTTGTAATCGAAAAATGATTATCATTTCCTCGAAAATTATTCCCTGAAAATTATCACTTCCTCGAACTGTAAATAAGTGTCACACGTGCAGGCACGGTTACTCAAATATGTAACTAAATGATCTGTGCAGTCATTTAAATCACTGAAGATTAAGTCATTTTAATCACTACAGGCACTACATAAGCACAGTATCTACGAGCAATCATTAGCGACTATTATGGTCTCGTCGTTATTATAATGCACTTCTCCATAAAAATGTTCAGTTGGAAGATTATCATTAAATAAAATTACACCTTGCATCGTCGTTGCGTGCACGAAATTGGATACAATTTGTAAATGACCGCCAATCGAATACTACAATTCTACATAATTCATGATTCACACCATTTGAAACATCGTGTTTCTACAATTACTTAAAAAACCACAAATTGATAAAACTTCAAGATCACTGTTTTCCGAGAAACATAACACTTAAAACATAATAGTTCGAAATACTGATTACTGTATGATTCGCAGATAATTATTTATAGTATACGTAATAAACAGTAAAGGCAGTACATGACTCCATTTATATACAAATCACAGACCACACTGTAATACTGTTCTAGAAGTTAACAGACATTACAATTACTCTTTCTACATATAAAAAAACGTGACACTATTCAAAAAATTCAACAGCTAACAAAACATACAGAAATCAATGAACCACGTTACACTGTCTTTTAAAACACAATCACAACACAGCGAATGTTTACACGAATTCCAACATTCAAATCCAAAATATACACTGAACCGAGAAGTCTAACAATTCCATACAAACCTCATAAATGTTTGAATTAGCACACACATCCAGTGATATCATCAGACAAAAAAGAAATCGTCCTCTCCTTCCCCACAGGTTACCGTCAAAATCGATTGCATCTCACCCATAACTCAAACACACACAATCACATAACCTCACTTCTTCCGGGCACCGTGCACAGTAAACAATGGAATTTACACAAAATCGAGGAAAATTCCTAGTCAGCGTCGAGTAATTTCCCCGATCGTTCATGGTGCGTATATGGTAGCACTTATGAAACCCGTCACGCAGGGTTTGAGCCTGTTTCCATGGATTTTCCTCGAACTTTAACGCGATTTCCTAAACAGGTGTACGATTACCCAGCATCCGTCGTGGAAGGAAATGAAGGAACAAAAGCGTGTCGTGAATCGTCGGTATGTACGATGAAGTATCGCGAACTCGGGAAACTTGTTCGATGACCGTGACTTAGGGACCACTCGATGGGACTGGTTTTGTCCATCTGGCGCCAGTCTCCCACGGGGAGATGCTTGTTTGACGCAGAGGATCGTTGCTCCACGACCATCGATGTCTCCTCAGTCGATCCACGAACGCGACAACGAGCGCAGCGTTCCGCGGCCGCCTGATCATCCTACGCCGATCACGTGACCGGTGTTTCTAGTGACATTTTTTCGCGTCGAACTTTTACTGAACGTTTCTTGGGCTTGAAAAGTTTTCGCGCTACGGGCGATTGATTTGGTGGAGTTGTTTTGTTTGCATTTGCAAATATCTGGTAATTTATCTATTCTCACGTTATCTTCGTTAGGATAGATTCTTATGCTTTCTTTTTTTATATTACGAGAATTCAATGTGGATGAAGTTTTCACGTACCCTCACGAGGAAACTCGACTTCCGCTAGGGGACAAGTGGCGTAGACGAAGGGCCTTCTAACACTTGGTAAATTCATTTCAAGTACTGAAATAAATGTGAAATCGAATTTTAATTTGGCAGAAATTATCGATAATTCCCGACACCAAGTGGTAGGAGGCCCTTCCCCTTCGCCGCTTTTTCCTCTAGCGGAAACTGAGTTTGTATGTGAGGGTACTATCTGGTAATTGTTCCTTCTCATTGCTTCATAAATATTCGTATTTTGTATTTCTTGAATTTGACGTCGATAAAGATTTTCTTTAACCCTCGCGCACTATTAGGATCAATCTCAGTATTGAATCAATGTTCGATTATTCATCATAGTTTGTGCTGTAGAAATTAAGTTAATTGGATACAATTACACTTCAGCAGTTCAGATTTATTCTTGTCATACTTCCTTAAATTTCCATTTTTCTACCAAGACTGTGGATTGTATGCATTTCTAAAATACAAACAAATGTTGGACACACAATACCCTCTGAATGTTATTAAGAATTTAAAACAGTCCTTACCCGATTCTTAACTGGTATAATACTTAAGAAAAGGAATACATGTTTAAGCAATAAACAAATAAAGTTTGATTCTACACAAACATGCGCTTATCAAAGTCTGGATTAAATAAGAGGCGCCATAAACAAATCAATGTTAACAGCCTAGTAAAAAAAGCACCAAATAGAAAAATGTAACAAATGTGTGTTAATAAGTCGTTTCTTATCACACAAAGGTTATCTGAACGGAACTGTCTCTATCTCGCATCAGCAACCTTTCGAGGTCATTTCGAAAATTGTTGAAAACTGTATCGATCGTGACTAGATCGGTAATCGGTAACACCGTTTGTTCCGTTCGCGTGGCTCCCACGACGGTGAAAGTTACGCTCGGAAGAAAGAGCAGGTGACACCGAAAGGATCAAAGGCTCGAGGAGACAAACTAGCAAGAAGGACCGAAGCCATTAAACTATCTCAAAAACTTTTCATTTTCGACGATCGATCGCGACAGAAAGTTAATTATCTGATTCGAATTGGAAATTTCGTACTTCATACCGGAAGTGAACGGGGCACCCGGAAGACCGGCAGATTTTTCTCGTGTGAGGTTAGTTTCGAAATTCCCGTCATGGCTGTCGCTTGTTCTTGCGGGTCGCACCTTATTTTTGTCGACACACATGTAACAATCGGTTAGAAAGTTTTACATCGCGAATCGAATTTTAATAGGCTGTTGCAAAGTACATTGAACTGTGAATGTTTTTATTGATTTTAATCGTTCAACACTGGGAACTACTAAAGTAGTCACAATGATTGATTGGTTCATTGTTATAATGATGATTAAAATATTACAACAATGCAATTTCTCAGATTTTTCTAAACTTTCATTGTAATACGAAAAATCAAGAAATTTAAATATTTTCAAAAGTTTGTTGTTAAAATAGATATATTAGTTGTAGTGTAAACTATGTTGCGTCTGTATTTGTAGTACACCTTCAAGCTATTCGTTATCTGACAATGGAATATGATTATTTTAATACCTGTTTGACGATAATGTTGAAGTTTTTCCTCTTCAAATCAAAACTGACCTACTCGTTAGTCCGTATCTGTATTTTTATCAAATTTCCATGTAAACGCACGCAGTTGTGATAAAATTCAGATAATGATTACACGTGCACCGGAAACATTATGCAATGGTACTGATTATCTCGAATGTCATTCACAAGTATTTATTATTTGGTAAGTATTTGGAATTTTTGAACAATATTTCACACCCCTACGTCCTTGTTCTAATATTTGTTGATAATATTAGATTCTTTTGACGTAGAGAATATCGTGAATAAAATTGTGATTCTTGGAGGAATTGGAATTTAAAAATGCCGCCATTTTGCTCGAAACTGGTTCCTCGTTAATAACACCAATTAACTGACGAAAAATCTAGTTTTTTAAGATGCATATAAATTACAAAATTGATTCTTCCTCGAATTAAATATCACACATGTATAAATAGAATATGAATCTTAATTTACATAAAACACCAACTAGATATTTATA
Source organism: Dufourea novaeangliae (assembly GCF_001272555.1). NCBI lineage: Eukaryota > Metazoa > Arthropoda > Insecta > Hymenoptera > Halictidae > Dufourea > Dufourea novaeangliae. Next base: position 134,899 of record NW_015373961.1, on the reverse strand, counting down.
TACCGAAATAAACAACATAATAGATTGTAACGTTTCGAGATTTCAAATTTTCCGCCATTTTGATCCAAACGACTTGTTTGCAGAGGAAGTCCAAGTGAATAATACCTAGTTCCAAATCGATTCGTTCTTCAACATTTTAAACGAATACCTTGCAAAAATGATTTCACAGACCTCTCAGTGTTCCATAAAACGCGAGCACGAATGTTCTGGCAGTAACGTTAAGATTAAAATTCAAGGCTCGTTCCCTCGATCGTGAAATAACTTCTACGATGAAGGAAGCGTTCGATGTAAAACACCTTGTAACGCTTACAGCCGTAAACGCGAAAATTATAGAGAAATCTCGTTGTAATGTCATCGAATAGATCACGTCGATAAATAACTATAAATCACGTCTTCGTGAATGGTAATTACTTTGTTTGCGTTCAGAGATGAGGTGTCTTTGGTGGACGATCTTGGTGGTCGCTGCCGTTTCCGGTTCGCCGACCTTCGAGAAGCTGAAGAGTATCTACTCGTGGAAAGCCCTGGAATTCGCTTTTCCCAGCGAGTCTGCCAGACAAATCGCCATTCAGAGTGGCAATTATATTCCTGGGGCACCGCTTCCGATCGATGTCGACGTCTACAACGGGGGTAAGTTCGAAATGACTCACTGAAATTGTAGAAAAGGAACATAATTCACTGGTGTAGATCGATGGTCTATTACTGGAATTCCAACGTAATGGAGGGAAAAATGTCTGACACAATTTATTTGGATCGTCACTATAATATTAATTACATGACTCACTTTTTTTTTTTGTAAGTGATAGTATTCTAACTTTGAGAAGAAAAGTTTAAGTTCGTTTCATCTACAGATAAATATCCTTTTTATATTATTGACATCGGGGGATTGTAATATCTTTACGAATTAGTCAGTAGAAGTTCGACTATAAAACAGATTTATGTAATAAAATGAAATGTAAAACTTTAAATATCCTGAAATAACAAAACAAAAATTCAAAATAAATGGCTCATATTTATAAGATTGCAAATGTCACTGTTTAGGAATTTAATATTTTTCTTATCCATGCCATTTATGGTAGTGAACAATTTAGGGTTTTCATTACTTCCTGGAGTACAAATCTGGTTCGTTGACACCGAAGGTTCATCGGCCGCGGAAAGATTGAACTCGCTACAATTCTTCCTCGTCCGACGAACTGGATTAATGTAATACGATCCGGTTTCATTTTCAAGGTAAACACTCGCGGGTGTTCGTCGCCATCCCGAGAATTCAGAACGGTGTTCCCGTGACCTTGGGTTATGTCACGGATCAGGTGTCGCCGAATGGAGACCCAATAATCGAGCCGTATCCGAATTGGAGCTATAACACCCTAGGGAGCTGCGATTCGATCAGTAGCGTCTTCAGGATGCAGGTAGCGTTGAACTTTTTAGTCCTTTTCGCATTTGTATTGGTGTAGATGATGCCTATTTGAAACTTTTGAAAACGTGGGAAGAATCTTAACAGTAATTTGTTTAACAACTTTGGTTTCAATTCCCATAAATTCCCACCATTTTTTATGAATTTTCAAGAATTCTTAAGAAATCCTACGAATTTGTAAGAGTGCCTACAGATTTCTAAGAATTCCTATGGATTTCCAAGAATTCCTAAGAAATTCTACGAATTTGTAAGAATTCCTATAGATTCCTAAGAATTCCAACGAATTGCTATGATTGATTATGAATTCCTCGAAACTGTTATGAACTTTGTGAATTCTCATAAATTATGAATACTAGACAACTTCAATGAATATCCATAAGTTCATGTACGTAAGTTTTCCATTTATCTCTGTCAGCTTTAGAATTACCTAAGCATTACTATTTGTACAAACTGTCGGCCTGACTCATTCGTTGTTTTAACTGTACACAGTATCTGGCACATTATGGACTCTGAGTTTTCAGCTGTCAATACGGTCGGTCCTTGGGAAAACAACGTCTCGATAATGGAGTGTTTTTCTGCGAATGATGATTAATTTCGCAACAAAATACCGTATGACTTTCGAACGGTATTAAGAAAGCACGGAGAAAGAATTCTTGGTGCACACATTTGCGTTTCGAACACGTACGGGTAATTCCTGATTGGTAAGGTTCAGTTGACCGTTATTGCGGGAATCCCCAGGCGTATCTGGGTGTACAGGTTTGAATGAAAGTATAGGAAACGACAGGTTATCACCTGGAAATCGTTGAGTTATAGTCCTAGTTACACGCACATAAGCAATGATGTTTAATTCGTTTTCCTACGGATTAGGTTTTTCTCCAAATCCATTAATTATCATAAACTTACAATTATTCAACTATATTCTACATTCTTCTTGTGTCGATTTTATCACTTTTTTATTAATAAAACTATCTACAATTTATAGATAATTTTGTCACCCATGTACATAAACGAAAGATAGTTCAGAAGAAATATACGGGATGTTTGTAAATAACCATAAAATTTTCGAACAAATTTTTACTTCATAGAAGGATCTTAATATTCGAGAAAAATATTTCTCAAGGAAACATTTAAATATGTATCCCAAATATTGTAGAACGCCGTTCAATCTATGTATATTATAAAATACGCGTTATGATATGAAACGAACAACAAATATAGGTCTAAATTTCTTATAACAATCGAAACATCGAGGCATCACAATAACAAACCAAAAAAAGAAAACAACTTAAACTCGTATGAAAATATGATCATCCGATTATCCAAACATTATGTTGCTTCTCCACTTTGCATAAACGAGATTCCATCGTACTCTAACCTCGAAAATATCAACATAAACCAACCATTCGACATTTTTGTTACCCAGATAGACCAATGTGGCCGTCTATGGGTGCTCGACACGGGCAAACAAGGGGAGCAATTGATCTGTCAGCCGCAATTGCACGTGTTCAATCTCCACACGAGCAAGCTAATCACCAGGTACAAATTTCCGAAAGATCAGTTCAAAGAGAACTCTCTGTTCGTCACGGTGGTCGTCGACGTTCGTGACGCCGATCGCGGATGCAAGGACACCTACGCGTACATCGCTGACGTGACAGGATTCGCGTTGCTCGTCTTCGATTATCGTCATTCGAGATCTTGGAAGATCTATAATAACCTATTTTATCCCTACCCGCCATATGGAACCTTCTACATCAAGGGCGACACGTTCGATCTGATGGATGGGATTTTGGGACTCGCTTTGGGCCCCGTTCAAAATGGGGACAGGATGCTCTATTTCCATTCGTTGGCCAGCAGAGTCGAATCACGGGTACTTACATCTGTAATCAGGTGAGTTAGTGACATCTCATTGACTACTTAAGTTTTTTTTCAACGCAAATGATCTTGTACCCTACATCAACACTTTGACGTTCTTTGGTGGTTGGATGTGTGACGCATCTTTTGGTTGTGAAGCTAAAAATGAACATAAATAAGAAAATGTTAAATAGATGGTTCAAAATGCTGAATTATACAGGGTGGTAACTGGTGGTACAAACGGAAAGGCGATTCGACATAAAAAAAAAAAATAAGTCGAAAATGCAGAATAAAATTTTTTCGTATAAGGCTTTGTTTTCGAAATAATCGACTTTAAAAATTAATATGAAACCCGTGTATCCATCATGGTAGTAAGTAGAAAGGGAATGCAATGAACAGACGCGGTAGCCAGGTCCTATTCAATTGCACTCGAAGGTTTAATGGCCTGGGCCACAAGAAATCTTAATCCAGGCCTGACTGCATTAAAAAGTTTATTTTAGTGTATTTCGTAAGTTAAGAAATGCTGTAAATGCATAAACATCCCCAGTCTAATCATAACGTTAAAGTTTATAATAAAATATTAATCGAAGATTCGACAGAACTCTACTAAACTTCAGCAACCTACTCAAATATTCACGTCTTTTCTAGAATATATCAGTCTTGTTTGTTATTGTAAAATTATTTTGTTCTTGGTTAGGAATTACACGCTGTTCCACGAGAATGCAGAAGCTGCAGCCAGATCGTTCGTTCCGTTCGAGCAGCAGAGGTCTTCGCAGTCCGCGGCGGAGGCGATGGATCGTAATGGGGTCCTCTTCTTCGGTCTGTTGTCCGATCTGGCGATCGGATGCTGGAACAGCAAACACTATCCCCAATACGGAGATCCCAATAACGAGATTCTCATCACCAATCCGGACACTTTGCAATTCCCTTCTGGATTAAAGGCACGAACACATCTATTCAAATTTATTATAATCACATTGTAGAGTTTCTGACAAGCGTGAGTTAGGTTAGGTTCCACACCAAGGCTACCGAACCCGTCAAAATAGCGGACCTCATATTTCTTGTTATGTATATAATTACTGAAATCGTGAGGATGCTTGCGACGGAATTTCTTCACTTTTACTTTACTAATACATTATTTATAATACTCAATAATATATTATACAGTCCAGCTTAATGATATATTCAAGGCTAGTAGTAGTCATTGCACCACTTGTGACCAGTGGCGGATCCTATCGACAGTAATAAAACATAAAAATATTATGTCACATTCTAAGAAACTTGTTGGGTATTACTTTGATTCTTTATAACGAGTAGACAATTAATATGAATTATTTAGGCTATAGTATCATATAGAGACATTAAAATATAAATTACAAGCAATTTTTGAATTTTGTAAAAGAATGCTCAAAAATATGTTTATATACTTTTACACCCCAACTCCCCCCCAAAGGAACGTTCCTGGATCTGCCACGGCTTGTGATATGTACACAGTTTAATTCTGGATTATTTCTGCCTCTGTGATAAAGATCTTATTGTTATTAATGTTATTACAGATCATAACGTCAAAGGAGGGTGTGCAAGAGCTTTGGATTCTGTCCATGTCGTTTCAGAAATACATGACCGGCTCCCTGAATTCGAACGAAACGAACTTCCGGATCCAGGCCGGCTACGTGCACGAATTGGTCCGCGGTACCAATTGCGACGTAACATCGTTGTCGGTCACGAACGGTGGTGTTCGTCAAATCGGATGAAAATCGTGGCACCGCGAGCAGTTTTCCAGCTATTACCACGAGAGCTCGTCGCCATTTTGGCGGTACTCCGTGTTCACGAGCAAACCGTTCTTGGTGAACGATCATTATACAACCTTCTATCCGCGAAAGTATTTCAGGAATTATCATTTTCCCTATTTTCAAACCGTGGATCACGGATACACTCTTTTGGTGGATCACAGTTGATCGTGGACGAGTAGAGGAAAAATTCTATGAATTTTGTCATCTAAGGTTTCTATTCCTTCTGCTCGTGGTGCTTTAAACGACGTTATTGAATTTACGAGGGTCTTTTCGATGGAGAAGATTATACAGGATTTAAAAAATGGAGTGTTGTATGACTTACATGATTATTCGTATTTATTGTTGTGTGTGTAATTGTATAGCGAGTCGAGGGACTGTGTTATGGTGGCTGTGTGGACTTCGAAAAATTGTTTTTGATGTATAATTGTTATGTTGACTATATTCACTGTTGAGTTAGATCGGTTTTGAGTAGTTCCTAATGGATACATGGAAAGTGTGTGTGTGTCTCATGAATATAAAGTTTTAAGTAGATTATTGGCGACCAGAGTTTAATATTAAGTGAAGTTTTTAAGAAGAGAAGGATTTGGAGTTGTCACAAAAATGTTGCAAGCAAGGTGTATAGTTGTAATGAGATTAATTTGTTTAATAAAATTAGAAAATTGTCCTTATCATTTATCGTTATTCATACGGTATATTTTAATTTAGGATGTTTATGCATTATATCGATGGGAAATCAATGGTTAATCGACGTTTATATCTTTGGAACTTTCATAGATTAACAGTGAAAGTACAGTACAGGCATGAAGTGATATGTTATTTTGTAAATGATTGATTGAATAGGACTGTAAGAAAAATCGAATAATACTATAAAGATAATAAAAAAATATAATTTTACATTTTCTATCATTTTCTACCTGGAGCCAACGACCGTTATTTCTGATAAAGAACATCTTTCATAGCAATGTGCTAATGGAACGTTTGAGGAAACAAAAGGGTAAAACCATTGAAAAATTGACTTTCCTTGTTAGATGTATCTTCTGCGATAATACTTTGTAAGTAACTATACGCTTTCAGTTGCACACAAATTGCTTTTAGTATTCGTTACAAAAAGTTATAAATTGTCTAAACGCGATAAAATTCCATTATCATATTCTACTTATCACTTAAGATAGTAAATATTTCAGAAGAAATTTTTACCGCCGTACGGTCATGCCCTCTTTGCCGCGCAACTTTTATTCTCCAAAATTCAATTTTTGTATTATGCATTTATAGAATATGTAGTCGACTAAAAGCGAGACAGATTTCTTTTTGTATTTCGATCGTAGCAGGACCCCCAACAGAGTAAATAAATTCATTTCGCTGTTCCACTATCGAGCAAATAATCCATAAGATTCAATATTTCCCCGAACATCCGCACTTTACATATTCAAATGGCAGCTATGAACCCTTGTTCAACTGAAAATGCTGAAAATTTACACCAGACTTATTCATCCACCTCGAACTTATGCATTTATAGAAGAGTACGGATTTTACACATTTATGGAACATTCAGTCTTATGAAATTGAGTACAGTAAATAGGTTCACAATGTTTAATCGTTTTTTTTTTTCTGTGTTTCGAACCTAGCAGATTCCTTAATAGGGTAAACAATTTATTTTCTGTGTTCAGTTTTGAGAAATTAATTTAAAAGATTCTATATTTGCACGAACGTATGCCGACTACAGACTCCTCTCGATTATTGTCTGCCTTGTTCTACACGATTATTGTCCTGGCATCATCCACACCACTGGGGAGAGGGGGTGGAACCTGTCAAGCGCATACTTTGTTGTCGAGGCTCGGGCTTCGGGCAAAAAACGAATTTACGATGGTTTGAAGTATTTCTATCTATACGATTATTGTCCCGGTGCGGACCAGAGTTCGGGACGATAAACAAGAGGAGTCTGTAGATATCAAGACAACCACCACGAAACCTTGTTCCACTTTTAATTACTGAAAATTTATGTCAGACCAAGCAAATGTAACCGAGCCGGTGTGACAAACAATTCATCCACCTCGTCAAACACTGTTATCAATGCTCGATGATTGTTCCTTTTAAGTAAGCTAAACGCATTCAAAAGTTTTCATAAACGGCGGAAAGTCGCGAAATTAAATATGAAAACGTTTACTGTTTTCCCTGTAATATCGTCTTATCGTCTCGCCTTATCTGTCTGCACACCTGGAGGTCACTAATATATATTTACTACGATGTTACCTGGCCACATTTATCCAGACACCTGTTGTTCTTCCTTCGTGCTGCATTCGTTGTTCGCCAAGATTCACTGTTGCTACTGATTGCTTCTTCGAAGACGAAAGGGGCACGTGTGGACAAGAGGTAGAGAAATTTAGAAAAATCTCCACTACATAACGTAGGTACATATTTCTATTCGTATATTAAATTATTTGTCAATTTCATTTTGTTTTTGCGACCATTACATTTTATAGAGTGTAGTGTAAAAATTTCAGAGACATGTGCATTTCGTGGCTGTTAGCGTTCTGCTTCGGCGTGATTTCCTTGGAAAACACAGTGCTAGCTGCACCTCTAACGGTAATAAAGGAGTGGAATTATATAGATTTCCTTTGGCCGAACTCATCGCTGAAACAACAAGCCATCGAAACTGGCAATTATGTGTCAAAGAACATTATTCCCATCGACGTAGAAATAATGCGATTGGGAGGTAAGATGCGAAACAATGGAACTCTATAAATATTAGGCGACAATTTGGTTCAGATCCGTGTATTTTTATGCAACGTAAAATCTTGTTTCTAGATAAAATATTTGTTACCACAATAAGAGACAAAGGCGTGCCAGCGTCATTGTCGATTGTCACCTCGAAAATGGGCGAAGGTGGTCCACTGCTAGCCCCATATCCCAATTGGGACTATGCTAAAACGGATACTTGTAACGGAATCATCAGTACTTACAGAGTCGCAGTAAGTAGACACTTTGAAATCCATCGATCTAGCCTGGTTTCATTTTGATTGGTCCGACTTGGAATCGTACCTCCCATACTTCGATTGTCCCAAAAGTTTCCCAATTGAAGTTGGAACAACAATATTTCACCCCCCCCCCCCCAAAAGGTGGAGATAACGCCCGGACAATAATCGTGTAGAACAAGCCTGACGATAATCGAGATGAGTCTGTATTAGGAAATATCCTATATAATCTTGCATAACAACTCGAGGTTCGATAAACGGTCAGAATTACGAACACCAAATCGATTCTTTACGAACCACATTCTCTCGTTTCACAGCTACAAGAATTTTTATTTTTTGTCTACAGATTGACAGGTGTAATAAATTGTGGGTGCTGGACACCGGAATAATCGGCGAGGAGGTGGTCTGTCCTCCCAAGCTTCTGGTCTTCGATCTGTCGAACGACCGGTTAGTGAAAACGATAGAAATACCAAAGGACGTGGCAACCAATTCCACGTCAGGCATGGGATTATTGGTCACTCCGATTGTGAAAAATTTCGGGTTACGCTGCGAAATAGTGAACGTACGCGGTTTGAAGCTATCATTTAGTTTGATATTAGTTTGACTTTAGTAGATTATTCGTACAAGGTTGTATGATTTTAGGTGTACATAGCGGATGTAATGGGTTACGCCATAGTGGTGTACAACGGTAAGACGTTCCGTCGAGTGACATCGGCAGAGCTCGTCTTCGACCCGAAAGCGGTCAACTACACTATCGAGGGTCAAAGCTTCCAGCTGGAAGATGGTGTTGTCGGCATGGATGTGTCCGATAGGACAAATAAACTTTACTTCAGTCCCATGTCGTCTTACAACATGGGCTACACCAGGACCTATGCGCTCAGCAACTACAACAACAACAACGTACCCTTCCAAGTGTAAGTATGGTGTTAATTATCTTCCCTGCGCTTGTTAACCTTTTTGATACGACACATCTTTTTTACACGTACCGAGGAGCAATAAAAATGTTGTCGGTGTTTTCGTGCGTTTAGAGATTCAATTAGATATACAGACTCCTATCGATTATCGTCCCGAACTCGGGTCAGCGTCGGGACAATAATCGTATAGGTAGAAATGTTTCAGACCTTCGTAAATTCAGATTTTCCAACCCCCCCATTCCCAGTGGTGGGAATAATTCCTAGACAATAATCGTGTAGGACAAGCCAGACAATAATCGAGAGGAGCCTGTAATCTTTAAATAAGAAGACAAACGTTCAGTGGAAACTTATTTCCAATCAAATTTAATATTGAATAGGTAGAAATGCTTCAGATAGTCCCCCATAGCATCGAAAGGGTTGAACTGACTGCTTAGTGACCTTGAAAATTGGATGACACTTTGGAAAATTTTTGTACAGTCTGATAAAGTGAACACAAACATTACATTTCATATTCTCTGAAATTCTGACAATTTCTTGGGATATTGAAAAGTTGTCTTCGATTCCAGAGCTCACGATATTTTGCCTACTCAGTCAAGCGCTAAGGCTATGTCAGCTACGGGAATTCTTTTTTACGGACTTGTCGGTAACACGGCGATCGGATGCTGGAACGAAAGGATGCCGTTAACCAAGAACTATATGGTCAGTACTTCAATAACTCGCTTTTCTATCTAGACTTTGTTCCCTAGATAAAGACTAGGTATTGAATAACAATAAGAGACTAGTCGCCCATGTTTTATGGAATAAAATGGAGAATTGTAATTTTGAAAATTAAACAACCATCCGATTTCTCTGATCACAGGGGATTGTCGCCCAGAATTCTACGACACTGCAATTCACCAGCGGCATGAAAATCAAGGGCAACACGATGTGGGTAATGACGAATCGGTTTCAAAAGGGGGCGACCGGAACTCTGAACATTAGCGAGGTGAATTTCCGCATATTGAAAGGGAATATCGATGATCTGGTACGAGACACTGTCTGCCAGATGCCATTCCTCTTTGGCTAACTACGAACGTCATTGATTCTTGAAATATCATGCTACTGTATGATACTGATGGTTATACCAATAAGTAGTCCACTATTTTTTGGCGAATCATTTCTGTAGAAGCCTAGGTTCTATATAGTTTAATTTCTATTAAGAACGATATTCTGACTTCTTACGTATCTTCTACTTAGTAAATAGTTTAAAAGATAATTTTTAATTTAAAACTAGCACCCCATGATTAAAGAACAATAGTGGATTACTTATTGGTACACAGATGTTGTTTGTTATTTGATGTCTCGATATAAGTACCCTGTATATGTGTTTGTGTTAAAAGTTACGATACTTTAATGACGGAAATAAATATTATTCTTGCAAACTATCCCCTTTCCATTACAATTGCCTGTATATACTTCATTACAAATGGCCGTTTCTGAATTTATTGCTCTGAATTTCAGATCAATAATTAGTCTCGGTACTGATCACAGCTAGCTCCTTGAATAAATGAGGTTCACATTCTTAAATCTTAATGAATACTGCAAGAGTCTTAGGGATGTTTCCTTTACTGAAACTTAGGGAATCCTTAGGATGAATATAATATGAATGGACAGTAGATTTTTATGGAAAATTACATTTTCTAAAGTAATTTATGACGACAGGACGAAATCTAAATTTTTTTTTTCAACAATATCCAGATCTTACAAGCTTCGATATATCTCGATTTCTATTTGTTATAATTATTAACAATCTGCATTGAATAAAATATAGAAAAGTTTGGAAATTTTTATGGTCAAGATAACGCAAGATTTCGACCGCCGAGTGACGCACGTGGTTCGTTTTTGTAAATCAAATAATGCCTTTCCACCGGCATTCTATACAAATATTCGGTACCTGAGGAAAGTAACGAGCACATTCTTCATATTAGTCAGTGATTAGAGTTCGAAGAGTGAACACCAATGCCACGTAACGCGGAAATGTACACAGTGAGTAGAACTCTCTTATTAACACACCATCGGCTGATCGTCTAAAATTAGTAGTTGTTTCGAACTTACGTGGACAGACGTTACGCAGTGAAAGTTTCCGCAAACACAAACGCGAAATTGACTTTCCGAACATTATTAAAACTATTTAATATTACTAGCAATGATAGATATACATAGGTACCGTTTAGGTTCAAATGCGCTAGAAACACTAGTCAGGCTTCGAAATGTTTACAAAGTTCCAAGAAAGTCACATTAATATCGAAACATTCGTTTTCTACGATTATACTTTTCAATGATAATTCAAATTAAAGAGGGAAGCACGATAATGTACAAGCGTGTTCACGGGGAAACATGTAACACGTTCCTCTTCCGTGACGTAAGGCGAAGAATCATATTAGATGCATCGATAACGTGGAGGCCGTTACATATACTAATACAAACGAGATCGGCGAAGAAAAAGCGAACGAGCCTGTTGAAAAACGCTCGTTCGCTTTCTCGGTTCCTGTGCAGTCCAGCAAACGGTCCCCGAGCGTCAGTCCGCGGGATTAAGCAATCACGGACGGTCCGTCGATAGTTGTCTCCCTTGAGGAAAACGATTTGTCAGATCGTTCTTAAAATTTGATTAATAAACTTATATTTTCGTATGTAAATTCGATGTTGCATAACTACGAGAAGGAAGCAACGTGGGAGTCGTTGGACTGAATATTTTCTTCGAGTGACGAGGAAGTGGTTTTAAATACTTGGAATTTTTTTTTTTTATGTTATCAGTTTCATGATTCGTGGAGGACATGATTTTGTGATGCATTTATACTGGTAATAAATCGGTTACAGTGAAGTGAGACACGGGGAATCGGAAGGAAGACTTCGTTTCAACTTCTGAAAGTAAAGCCGCGTTTCCACTTGTGAAGTAATGTAACAGATGAAGTTATAATTTTTCATTTTATTTAATGTATACTCTCTTATTGTCATTTATAATATAGTTATTATTCGATATATGGTATTAGGTGTACAAATTAATTCGTGGCCTTCTTTCCACAGAATTGTTAATTATTTACAAAAAATCGAAATACAGTGTAGTCCTGAAAATATTCCCCATCACTTTCTATACATTTACTATATTTTTGTTAATGGCGATTTTAAGTCAATAATTGTGGAAATCACGAATTAATTTGTTCACCCAATGCTGGGCTCGAAGAAATTTAATGTTTCCATTTTTTTGGAACCTGTGGAACCCTTAATGGGGAAACCAATTACTATTTACTGTCCATTCATCGTCAGTACATAAATTAAAAGTGATTTTACAGTATACTGAATTTAACTATTTATAATAAAGTCATAAATTCTCTCATAAATCCGTGTCACGAATTCGTTTCTATTTACATAAGGTTAGGACCAAAATGGCGTCTGACCGGTGACGGACACGTTCTACAAGTGGAAACGGGGCTTAGGGGATGAAACGAAATTAACATAGAAGTTAAGTGAACGAATCAATCGCGTTATTTATTTTTTCACTGGCAAAATCCCGTGATATTCTAAAGAGGAAGTGGCTCGCGAAACCGAAACTCTCGATCTTCGGTGGAAAGCGGGATTTAGGTATGTTAAATTTCAAACGGTTTCGCGTCATTTACCGGCCGAGTCATTGGAACCAGCCAGACACGGCTCGAGGTAACGCGAATCATATGATCCCATTCCCCCTCTAGTTTCTCGACCAGTTCGATGGCCGTGAGCTTGACTTCTGCGATTGTAACGTATTGTCAAAGGATCCTGGCGTGTAATTTGCATTCAATCGGAACCAATTGCTCGTTCAACTCTGGATTCCTTTAATCCGTTCGATTTATTTTTGTACTTTTTGTCCAGAAAAAGGAACAGTACATTTCATTGAAACTGGTAGGGGTATGACTTTTCGAACAGTGTCAATGATACTACAAAAAGAAAAATTTTGATCGGACTTGTTTCGACACTCTTTTCTTTAGTTTATATCGTCATAACTGTTGCCACTGGGGCTTTAATATATTTTTTTTATAATTGTTTAATATTACATTTGTAACGAGCGTTCAAACAATTGCACAGATTTTGTTTTTCGAGCTGTTACGATCGCGAAGAAATTATTCGTTACATGTGTACTGGCTTAATATATTAATTTCGAAGGTTTTAAAATTACGAAAATCGTGGGAGATTGCGCGATAAGAGAAGGGGGAAGGCAAAGAAGAAGTGGAAAATGTGATCGATGATGTTCCCGTTTCTAATTTATGTAAGTTTATTAGTGTTGTAATTGAAGCGTAGGCTAACAAAATTTCCGTTCCGCTCTCAAACATTTGATTGTCGTAATGGAATATAACGTGATTGGAAATGCTTTCAATTGAATAATTAACTTATAAATATTATGATGTAACGAAACGAAAAAGTTTACAGACGTAAGAACAATTTTTTCGGGATTTAAAAATTTGTCTCTCTATTACGAGGATATATGTAGAGTTTCACGAATAGAATGTTTGGTTGCGAAAGTATTTCGGTTAACAGTGAATTTTTTGCGTAGGTGGAGGCAGTACACAAGGCAATTCTCTCGTTTTTCCACATGTAAATGCGCTTTCTTCTGAGTACGTTGAGAAACAGCCCGAATGAGAGCAAATATGCAGGTGCCTTACAATTTTCATTCTAATGAACATTATTTTAGTAAGACTGACATATTCTAATAACATAGTATCACTTCATATTTTTCTGCAATATTGAAAACTCCTAAATGTGTTTTATTTGCTTTTTCCGAAAAAGATAAATTTCATTTACCATAGATGGAGATTATTCAAAATCGAGAAACAAGATAAAAGTCGTGCCTATGAAACATTTTCATAATAGTCGTGACACTTTTGCTGCCTCTTACGTTAACACGAAAATACTCCACATTAAGATCTAACTATTTCTATGTTCACCGGTTTCATGCACTTACCTTCTACGATGGAAATTCTGCGGAGTCGTCCGATCCTACTGGAATTCTCATTAAAATTCGCGTAATCGCGTTACAATATTGGCAAGATTGGGAACCACTGACACGTGCTCGAGTTTACGTGTAATTCACTTCCTTGATCGCTCTTTCCAATCGAATTTGGTTATGTCCAGGTTATATCACCGTTTGACCGGTATCAAACGCTAATACAACACTCGGCGAATCCGTGTACTAACCTAAACAAGGCGAATAGCTTCGCGTCGACGAGTGCAAACCGTTACGAAATTCCACCTTGAATGGCGACGCGTAACGCAATTACGTCTGCGGTCCATGTTTTTTCACGACACTTTCACAACAACCCCCACGATTCGCGCTTCTTAATTCAGTCTGATTTTGTTCTGCGACGACCGATCTCCTTTTTCTAATTTCCCATACAAGGATCCCATGATGACGAGCAAGAAGCGAACTGTCCAACCGGAAGTGGGGTTATGGGGCCGTCAGAGGTCTCAGTGGTCGCCGATGAAACTACCGAAACGATCGAACAGCCATGTTTACGTGTCACCGAGTCACTCGTTTGTTTACACTTGGAACGACGCCGATTCTTTAAAATACTACAACCATGAATGTTTGCAACGGAAGTTACCTAAGCAACGATTGTCATCCGGCGCGGGTAAGTCTACGGACGTTTCCCCTAAAATAGTGGTGGTGAAATGAATCAATGTTCTAACATTTACGTGTCGTTTGATCTTTGACGGGATGTTAGCTGTAACGCTTGCGAAATGTTGGGATAATTTTTCCGAAAGGCCATCGCTTGTGTACTTGAAAGTCTCGATCAGTTATGTCTGTAAAGGCGCGTCTTCATCGCCGCGCGGGAAAAGTCGGATGACATTCCTGGCTGTGTGGATATTGTTTGAAAACTGTGCAGATATTTATTTGAAAGCTAGTAACATTGTGGATATATTAAAAAATATTTCGACTCAAAGTCTAGGGTAGTGGTATTAGAAAATACTTCAATGAGCAGTCGGAGATTTGAAGTTTTCGCGGTCTAGCACTGGTATATTTATTACTAGACTAGGGATGTTTATGCGTTTGGAGGATATTCGAATAAAATATCATGAAAAATACGTTTTTCTTGAACATTATCGAACCATTGATGAACAGAATGTATTTTTGATTGTCTCTAACTTTAGTGTTTTTTATAAAATTATATTTGCATAAATATTCAGAGTCTAGTTATTTTGACTTTGGAGTGTCCAGCTAGTTGAATGACACACTGAAGTGTTTCACAGAGTCCGGGGTTGCATTCAGTGTTGAAATGGAATTCACGAGTAGGATATGACCGCGTGGCGTTCCACAACCGTACAATTAAAACGAGTTTCGTTGCAGTAAAACAATGGCAGCGTGCAGACGGTGTGTCCTCGTAAAAATACGATTATGACTGGGCCGCGATGCCGTAAAGTAAATTGTTTTCCGGAAAAGCTGCACACGGGTATTGTCCGAATGTTTTCTGTTTCGTTGCCGCGGCAAAAAGCATTGCGATTGAAAGTCGCGCCAACAACGCAATGTCCTCGCTTTCGTGAATCGGCTGGACCACCGAATAATAATATTATTAATAAAACATTAATGAAATAGTCAGTCATGCTAACAAGTAAATCTTTTCAAATTGGACTACACTTGGCAAAAAAATAATTTCGTTAAACAAACGATACATATGTTATAAAAATTATTTACGTACTAGTTTAAAAATTCTCAGTGCTTTCGAACAAAATTTAGAAAAAAGTGCTCAGTGATAATGAAAGAAGCAGAATGAAGTCCTTCTCATTCAAGTCAAATATAGGTAAGTACATTAAGCCTTGAAGACCTTGATCGAATCTACTTTATTTATCGTTTCACTATGCGAATAAATTTCCCGCCAAAGGCTGAAACATACAAACAGATACATTCCTAAACGTGTTAATATGAAAGTGTAATCGCCCACTGCAGTTGGATCGTTGCACTCGCAATCGTGTTCTATCCGCCATTTGCGTCTGTCCTGAACAGAACGAAAGATAAGACACGTCCAATTACTAGACTCGTCCATATACAGAAATTCCGTTATGGTTGTAACAATTTGTAACACCGGCGATAATAACGATCCGAATAAAAACAGCACGTGCGTCGATCGCGATGCAGCAAGCGTTGCACACACACACACACACACACACACACACACACACACACACGCAGGCTTTCGGGGGGGAACAAACAAACGTCAAGCGAGTGTGAAATGCTTTTGCCTTGAATGGAATACAATCATCGTGGAATCTCAATCCTCCTTCTCGTCCAATTTATCTCCGTCTTTCACTTTTCACCATCTTTCTCTCTATCTCTGTCTCCCTTTCTCCTCTTTTCTTCGAACAAGGTATACCAA
This sequence comes from Dufourea novaeangliae, assembly GCF_001272555.1. Taxonomy (NCBI): domain Eukaryota; kingdom Metazoa; phylum Arthropoda; class Insecta; order Hymenoptera; family Halictidae; genus Dufourea; species Dufourea novaeangliae. Next base: position 118,582 of record NW_015373961.1, on the reverse strand, counting down.
CGTGAATCGAACGGTTCTCACGAGATTAATGCTGGCGTAACGATGCTCCCCGATGCATTCGGCCGAACGGATTCCCTCTTTCGCAACGACAAGACCGCGAACGATTGCTTAAAACTTCGCTCTAAATATCCATGCCTCCCATCGGCGCGAGCAGAACGGATTCAGTGTAAATATTGTGAGAAACAGGGGACCCACCACTGTCGTGGAACGGCTGTGTTTCCGTTAATTACACGGTTGCTTAATCGGCTCATGTACGGAATGATGATCTGCAACCGTGTTTTTACACGTGTCAGCGTCTCGTATGGTTAATTAAATCATCCATGCTGTGGACATTATTTTCACCTGTTTGCTACCTAATGTTCGACACGATTCGTTTGCGAGATAAGGCCACCCCATTGTTACGATGGAAATTCGGTTGAGGGGTTGGACAATAGTACGGGAAATAAAATGGCGCAGGTTGAGAAATTTGAACCAATTGGATTTAAATTTGGAAGTAGAGGATAGAGGTTCGAGACGAATGTACAGGGTGTAAGAAATATCCATGGATCAAAAGGTGTAGAATCATCCCTGAAAGCCATGATATATAGGGTGTGACAATAGTGCAGGTCCCTGAAAGGTCAATCAAACCTGAATCTATGAATGTTATAAATGTATTTGTTAAGAATTCGTTAAATACGACAAATAGTCTCCTTAAATAAATGAAACTACAAAACGGTGTAGAATTGACCATATCTTCGAACGTATCGTCCAAATCGAATTTCTGATAGAGTGTAGATAATTAACTCGGGAATGGTTGGCTCTAAAATGTCACTGACTCACAGAAAAACGTAAAAGGAATCACCTTTACCGAGCTTCTTATAGATATCTCGCGTGTCTCGAATACCTCACATTCAAAGGAACTAAAAAATCAGTATGAAAAATTGTCAAATTACGTTATCTGAACACAAATTTTCATCCATTATTAAAACGAAATAAGAAACTAGTTGTTCGGTTTTCCATAAATAAATCTGAAAATTTCAAGTTTAAGGATAGTATAACATTTCTTTTTTAGTGAGCAAATACATATCCAAAAAATTGTTTAGGTCTTCAATACTACTAAAATAAAAATAAGAAACTACTTCTCCATTTTTCCTTAAATAAACCTGAAAATTTCCAATTCAAAGTGTAGTAACATTTCTCCCTCAGTGGGTAAAAACATATCCAAACGTTTAGACGTCAAGATTACATACCATTACTTGCACACACTATAAATATTATTCGAATAAAATTGTGCCTCTGTTCGGATCGATATTGAAACGTCAATCAACGTTTGTCGGATCATAATTTTCAGGATTCACTTAATCTGATGGCAGGAGGCTCCCTGATTCGTTGATTTCGCGAGCACGAAAAGGGGATCCCCATGAAATCGCCGCCAATGACCTATACCGCAGCCTCGTAAAACGAACGAGAGGGAAAATCTTCCACGAGAGAAGGGATTCGCCATTCTCTCCTTTCGTAGTTGCACCTAGACACACTTATGACCCGGATAGTGAATATGGCAGTCGGGTAGCATCCACGGTCTCATCCCGAGCAACCGAACATCTCTATTTGACCGTTCGTCGTTCGCGTGTTCCTCGTGGCGGACACCCTGCAACCGAGTTTATTCTTTTCTTTTTTCTTTTTTTCTTTGTTCATCGGTCAAATTTCTTCTCACGTTTTCCATATATCATTCGACCGGCGTGTACTGCCTGCGGGGGAGTCAAAAGTCAGTGGGTCACCTTGAGGAACATTTTTTTTTTACCTGCCTTTGGAATCCTTCAGGTAATCGGACGGAATTGAACGGAGATTTCGTAAGTTTTGTTATTGTTGTTAACGGTGGATTGATAAGACGAGTTGAGGTTTGTTTGAAATATTGGCTGTTTATAGGCTGAAGATTCTTTGGTAAATGATTGTGCAATTTTATGTATTGAGACACGGTGTAACGAACGACATTTGTAGATTGTGAGATAGTTATTTAGTTGGATTGGGCATATCGAAAGAAGAACTGACAGATTCTGTTGATTTTTACCGGATTGTCTGATGGGTAGCAATTTAGCTTATGGATCGTATTCTGCTTTGATTGCAACAATGTTTTTCTTATTGTCGCTTTGTTTAATAATTTTTTGAATTAAGAATTTTAGATATTACAGTCTTATAAAAGTATTTGGCGCCAACAATCTAAAAATTGAATGTTTTATACCGTAAACTAGATCAATATTAGAAATAGATAATCGGATTTGAATAATTATGACTTACTTATTCATCGATAGGATAGCTTTTCTCGAGCGAAAGTGATCACGACGTTCGTCACCTTGAAAGTCGTTAAACCGCAGATTCATCTCGGGTCGACGAATGCGTTCGCTTTCCATTTAAATTCACCGTCTTCCTGTGCCGTCGCTTCGCTCGTTCCGTGCACGCGTTAATTAACCGTTATTACCGTTATTATGCGCTATTATGCAAACTTCGTGGTTCAAAGCGACTAGAAGACGTAATTCCATTTTCGACACCTGTCGGAGACAATTTGTAGGCAAATGAAGAATAAATGAAGTAATTCTGTTTCTTTAATCGACTTTCGTTTTCAAATGCAAACACGTAATCTAACAGCAAGAATTAGAGTTCTAACCATTATTTAAAACGTTTCTTGAAGACATGCACTGTCAACCAAAACTTTAGATCCCTTCTCTGAGTAGAGATACGTGAATCGTTAATTATTAGTTTATTATTAGTTACTTCAGTTCGACGAGTATTATTCAATTGAATATACTTGAAACTTAATTTCACCCATACAAAACAAAGTTAGTCGACAGAACTACATATCCTGGAAGTTCTTGCACACTACCCCATACAATTTCCAAGATGGCGGCCTAGAGAGTAGCTTATCTATCTAGAATAAACGTTCCATCAGAGTCCCTCGTCCGGGGTGCAGTACTTAAACCGCAATCACGACCAAGAAACAGCATGGGGCAGAGGAGCATCGATAGGAAAGTAACGATAATTGTAGAAGCATGTCACGATACCAACCGACTACGGGAACACCATTCCAATCGCGTGTCGTGCCCGCCATTCTCTCGTTCTGGTGTGACTCTCATGGGCTCCATTGCATCGACAATTTATCGACAAATCGAACAACATACGGTGGCTCACGGAAATTTTTAATAATTATAAATTTAATTGAAAATTTAACAGAACGTTCTTAAAAGCTTCAACATTCGATTGCTACTAAAAAATCACAAGGTCGACGATGAAGAACACTGTATATGAACGTACACAGAAAATGGAACGTTCCGATATTTATTATTCAATATAGTTTTACATAACGATTATCAAATTCACCGTGGCCTGGAGGGGAGAAATTGTTACGCCGTCGATCGCGATAACCAGGTCGCGAGACGTGAACTTCGTTGAGAAATCGGTCAACGAAGGCCGTCCCGATCGAAAGAGAGAAAGAGAGAGAGATGGTTTATTGCATACACATCGGAATCCTTCCTTTCTTTTGCAGGCATGGCGAACGTGGTGCCGTGGCTGCTGTCCATGTGCCTTCTTGGCGTTCAGGAGTTCTCTGTACAACCTGGAAGCAACGCGCTTTCACGTGATCTTGAAGCAACCGGTCATAGAAGTGTGTCCTCTGGGTTTCGCTCGGTATGAATTCACTTTTCCTTTATGCAATCCTCCGACGAAGATCAGCTTCCTATCTGAGTGATTGTAAACACAATAATATTTGCATTTCTATAAAAAGGTTCACAAGCAAGATACATTTTCTTTTTTTCCATATAAAGCGTTATGTCCTATGTAGGTTACATTTGAATTATTAGATATGAAAGGTTTTTGTTCTGGTAGAAGTGCTTACTGGATTCCAAAAAGTCGAAGCCAACAGTGGTGTCAAGGTTAAAAAAAATTTTTTTTTTAACGTCCTTCAGTCCCTGAAGAATTACAAGACTCTGATATCTAGCCACGACGAACTTCCTGGCCACATAAACTGTCCAGGCCACGTGGAGATCCCGTCGACCCTCGAGAATTCGGTGGACAGATTGCCCACGACTCCAGAATATAGTAACCATCTGTACGGTTCGACTCCCGACTCGAGCGAATGGTCCCTCGAGAGAGGCAGAGGCCACTCGAGGCCGAGAGGAAGGAAGCTGAATACACTAAAAACGGATCCGTACTCGGCGAATCAGCTCGAGACGCACGGATTCAATTACGATCCCGGTCGGGGACACTTGGAGGACGATTACGTTGGACCTGCCATGGAACTAGTAAGATCATTCGTTTGTCCTCGAGAGAAACAAAGTTTTTAGGTTATGAAATTTATGTACGTGGCAAGAATATGAATGTAAGAAGGAAATAAAGCTTAGGAACGTAAGAATAGGATTTAGTGTCGAATCATCGTAGGTCTACGCTTGGTCCACTGTCGATTTCACGTACGACAGCGTCGTGGCTAGGGATTCAGCCATCTACGACGGGGAGTTTGTCGCGGAGAATAATCTTCCTCTTGGACTCGAGATCTGGAGGGACAAGGTGTTCATTACTCTTCCAAAATGGAAGGACGGTATTCCAGTGACGTTGGCTACCGTGCCCAAACACTCGAAGACCAAGAGCCCCAAGTTGAGGCCCTACCCTGACTGGAGCTGGCATCAACCAGGTTGCTGAAGAATTTTCTAAATTAAATTCAAGAAATTCTGACACACACACACACACACACACACACAGACAATTTCAATTGTCGCACCATCGAACTGCAATTGAAACGACAAACACGAAGATCGTTCTTTCCAGGGAACTGCGAGGGTCTAACGTCCGTCTTCAGGGTTCAAGTGGACGAGTGCGACCGTCTGTGGATTCTAGACTCCGGCAAGACGGACATATCGACAGGTGGCAAGGAGACATGTCCACCGGCGATCTTCATCTTCGATCTTACCACGGACACCCCGATCAGGAAGTACATTATACCAGAGGACCAAGTGAAACAGGACTCCCTTTACACGAACATCGTCGTGGACATCAGGAACGAGGAGTGTGGGACAGCGATGGCTTACGCTTCAGACGTGTTCAGATACGGTCTGTTGGTTTATGACTTCCAGAAGGATTCTTCGTTCAGAATCCAACACCATCTCTTCTTTCCCGATCCCCTGGCCTCTAAGTACGAGCTCCACGGTGTAAAGTTCCAGTGGACGGACGGAATCTTCGGGATGGCGTTGAGCCCAATGGACATCCACGACGACAGGACCCTTTTCTTCCATCCTATGTCCAGTTTCCGCGAGTTCGCCGTGTCCACGTCTGTCTTTCGGGATAAAAGGACCGCCGAAGAAAGCTCTGATTTTTTCATGCCAATTGGCAGACCCAGAGCCAAGGACTACGGTCATTCGTCCGGGTCTGTTGTGGACAGGAATGGAGTGATGTTCTTCAACATGGTCACCAGAGACTCTGTATGGTGTTGGGACACCAGGAAGGAGTATATTCCTCAGAATCTAGGGGTTATTGGTACTAGCAATTTGTCCCTGGTCTTTCCTAATGATATAAAGGTCGATCACGAGTACGATCAGAACGTTTGGATTCTGTCTAACAGACTGGCTATGTATCTATATGGGAGCATCGATAACAGCAAGATCAATTACAGGGTGTTCAGAGCAAACGTCAAGGAAGCCGTCAAGGACACCGTTTGTGATCCAGGGTACGTTGTGCCTGGCGCTGAGCACGGTTACGATGAGACTTGTTAAGAGTTGCTGGGAAGAGGAATTTGTTTCTTCTTGGAAAGAGGTTTACTCGGAGTCTCGAGAAGTTTGGGAATACGATATGTTCTCGTTACAGGTACTTTTGCGATGTTTCAACCTTGTCACGGTCAATTTACGATTGTATGTTTGTTGGGAGCGAAGTTTATGGCGGGATGGCCGCTGGTGGCGCCACTGTCGTGGTCAGCTGAGGCTGTAGGAACCAAGATGGTGGCGATGACGTTGAACTTACGGCGTAAAGAGAACGTGGAACTTGTAACTTGAGAACATTGTAGTTTATTCCATAGAAAGAGGAATAGAAATGTTGGAAAATATGCGTGAATACAATTAAATTTTCGGACTGATATACTTCAAGATTTGATTTCATTAGAGACTAAATCTGTGAAGGATCTTCCGGGGAATAATGTTCCTTTTACTTCAGAAAATTTGTCGAGAACACAGAATTATAATTAGCGTGGAAAAGATACTGGTTTTATTATAGTTTCGTAATGTTTGTGAAACAAGGGATTTCTAGAACAAAAGATATTACAAATTCATCCACTTCAGAAGTAACAATATAATATTCTTATTTTAACAGATTCTAAGTAATAATATTCGTCGATTGTAAAATTTAATGTAGCGGAAGATCAAAATTCTACTTTATTCTCGAGAGGTCATGTATATGAGTAAAAATTATGCAACAAGGCGAAAGTTCATTGTTAAACAAAAGTAACATTAAAGATGCATGATCTGTTGCGATGAATTATTCCGCTACAAGGTACCACGAGGTGAAAGTTTTTCCCAGTGTCATCTGTTAGTTGATCGCGAGTCGTGGGCATTGTTGTGCTTGATAAAAACTAGAATGTAGCAGAAACGTATGAAATGGAATGAAGTGAGAGGAATATGTATCATTTTAAACTGGTTGAATGGTATTGTTTGAGTATGTAAAAAAGAAGTCGTGAATTTTGGAATGAATTACGAAGAATACGTATCATGTGTTTGTGCTTACGCGTGTGTAATATAGAAGAGAAAGAAATAAAATGAAAATTGAATTATTCAAAGGAAGATGTTCGAAGTCTCATCCGTCCTTGTAGCCTGATGTTACGATAAATTAATCTCTGAATATAAATATAGGAAGAAGTACTATACATGCTTTATTCATCACATGTACATAATGTCAATCACAAACTGAACATACTCGATCGACTTTATAATTTTCCGAAACTATCATATTTACTTAGAAAATTTTCAAATTCAAAAATACAACATAAAGATAAAATCATGGCTAAATACGTCGAACACAATAAAGTACATCGAATAAATTATTATAATTCGTAAACAACATTTGTGCAAAAATGTCCGTATATTTAACCATTGGAAAAAGATTCACACAATTCCATGAAATATTTCCCCAATAAATGTGACTTTCACAAACTCACTTCAAACGAAAAAAAAATATATAATTTCAACAGAATCCACTTTCTATTTAAAAACGAAACAAAAAACTTGTTTGAACAATGTCGTAAAAAAGAGGTACTATTACAAAAGTAACGAGAAATAAATTGTTCGGTATCTTTAAGCAGCTTCGTTGGACGCGTTCGACGCGATTGAAAATTCCTCCATGTCGTCGTTGTCTAGTTCGCTGAACGAAATCACGATCGGCGTTTCGGATGCCCTAGTGTAAATGGAATTGAAGCTGTCCATTTCATCCAAAGTCGTGTCAAAGTGAACAGACGAGGATTCTTCATAGTTCTCGGAGGAAATCGTAGCATCTCCGCTATTTGCTTTGTTCGAAGTGTTCTCCTCGACAATCGATTCTTGTTTCGATTCTTCTATCGACACTTCCTTCGATTCTCCTATCGACACTTCTTCCGATTTTTCTGTCGACACTTCCTTCAATTCTTCTATCCACACTTCCTTCGATTCTCCTATCGGCACTTCTTTCGAGTTTTCTATCGAATCCTGTTTCGATTCTTCTATCGACTCTTGTTTCGACTCTTCTATCGATTCTTTTTCCGAAGTCTTCTCTTCACTACGCTCAATGATCATCAAGTCTAATTCTCTCTTTTTGATATTCCTCTGAATTTCTGCCATGTCTTCGCCAATTTTTAACGTGGCTTTCAGAATATTTAATTGACTTTTCTCAGACGATACTCGATCTTGTAATAGAGACATCGATGAACCACATTCGACATCTTCATCAGCTGCGTGTAAATCTATCGCCTTCCGTTCCTCCAGCTCGGAAGTTGAGAAGCTTTTCTGTTTCAGAAAACTTTTACCAGAATTTACATCATTGTGTCCCGTACCACCTTGATTCGAGAAAGGAGATTTTGTGGTCTGTTCAGCTGGACGATTTTCTAATTTATTTTCCTCTTTCTCTTTTCGCACGTTGTCATTAAATCGGTCCCTAACATCAAATCTTTCAACACCCTTTTCATCTGTTTTATTAAGCAAAGATACTTCGACAGTAACGTATCCGCTCGAATTTAAACCCAATTCTTCCGTTTCTTTTCGTAAATTTTCCGCCATTTCTTCATTATGAAATTCGGAATCTCTCGATGTCGATCGATCCGAAGCCAAGTCCTGAACTATTTGCAAACGTTGGTCGATCGAACGAAAAACATCGACGTTCTCGAAGTCGACAGAGCTCTCGAAGAATTCTTCATCCTCCTCCAGAAGCGTCTCGTGTTCGATTTTCTCCAGTAACTCCGCTTTCTCAAGGAGAGTCGATGTTGAGGTCGACACTGTGTGCACCTCGAACGGCTTCAACGTTGTCGTGGCTCGCGAGATCTGTGCGAAAGAATATATCTCTTGACAAATGTATCGGATGTAGAAATAGAGAACGTTCAGCAAAAACACCAAGATAATTTTCAACGATACTTCATTATGTTCTACGATCTCGAGTTTATCGAAATTGGATTCTAACTTTGAAACCTCATTCGTTCCTTCAATAGTGAGGTTAGATTCTTCCCAAACGGAATCTGATATTTCAATGTTTTCCTCAGTTTCTTCGAATCTATCGGCATTTATACTGGCTTCTTTCCGTCTGGTATCTAATATTTGAATTATTTCTTCAACTTGTTCAACTGTGTTATTACTTCGGGGTTCTTCATCTCTCGTATTCTCTTCAGTTTCTTCTACAATAATACTTTCTTCCACGTCTTGGTAGTTAATGTCAGCTTCCTTTTCGTATTTGCTAATACTCTTAATATTCTTAAGTTCGATGCTACATTCGGTTTTTTCTATAATTACATGATCTTCAGCAGTTTGATATTCAATATTAACATCGAATTTTTCTTCTTCTTCATTTCTGGAAATTTCTGAAGATTCTTCTATTTTAATGATTTTTTCAGTTTTTCGTGGACATGAACGTTCAATCTGTTCAGTTCTTATACTTTCTTCCTGGTCTTTGATGTCTTTTCCTTCTAGAAACTCTTGAATCTTTACATCGACTCCATCATGGACATTTCGTTCATCCTTTTTGATGTCAGTGCTTCCTTTAATTTCTCTGACGTCAAGATTTGCTTTATTTTCTTCCAATGTAAGATTATTTCCACTTTCTTCAATGCTAATCTTCTTTTCACTATTTGGACATTTAATACTTTCCTCAACTTCTGCATGTTTAAATGTCCCTTCAGCTTGCTCAAATTTAATATTTCCATCTATTTCTTCTACTTTAACATTCTCTTCAGTGTCTCTTTTAACATTTTCATCAATTTCTTCAATTCTGACACCTCCATCATCTATTTCATTCAAATCAGCTGCTTTAATTATATCAAAAGTTTTATTTATCTCTCTCATTGGCGTGGTCCAAGAAACCTCCATCAGTTTCGAAGAATCCAAACTTGACTCGACCGATCCAATCGTTGACAATATTTCCAAATCAAACGAACTCGGACAAGTCTCATCTGACGCCATCTTGAATTCCTCAAACGTATCACCATTCCACTCTTCATCATCAAGACCATCGTCACCATCATTCTCGTTAAAACTCCCATTCCCTATCGAAGAAAATTCGCTCGAGTACCCAGATGTTTCACCGACCATTGAAATGCTCTTCGTCTTTAATTCTTGCAAACCTTTTCCCTCTTCGACCTTCTTCTTTTCCCCTCCCTCCATTTTTTTGAACAAAGGATGCAAATTCGTTCCTACAAGTTTTACAAAACCAATCACCGAATTGGTAACCAATTGCAAGGGAAAATCGCTCAAACTGCTGAAACACTTAGAATCCAGATCGGATTTCTTAATCACAATAGGAAACTTGATGTTCGTAATAATATCTTCTTTGATGAACCTCGGTATATCTTCGTCTCCTACCATTTTTCCACCCACTGGCTCCTCTTCGTCACCAATTCCCATCTCGACGAGCTCAATCTGCGACGTTTCCTCTGCCTGGCCAGTAATAGTCTCCAGGTCCAGCTCTTCGATGGTTAAGGTCCTCAGGGCTTCCGTCACGGTGGTGAGGACATTTTCTAGCTGCGAGTCGCTAAGTAAAGACCCCCGATTGTCCTCGATGTCGCCGAAACTACAGCTAATTTCCAATTCAGGGTCCACCGGAAGATCGTTTCGGTGTATGGTGATGATGCAGAGATCTTGGACTTCTTGTATGGTAGCCAGGACATTGTCCAATTGGTTGGCCTGCCGAGAAATGGCCGGGAACTCGTCGTCGAAGATCGCCTCGTTGCTCACCCGACAGACGAACTCGTTAGAGGACGACTCGACGCGAGTGTCACGAATGATCTCTTCTACCGTTCTGACCTCGCTGGGAAAGTCCAGAAAAGAGTCCATAGAGCTATAGGACATTGCGTTGTGAAGCATTCGCCCGGTCCTCGCGTCGACGATGTCCATCGGACGATTTTTGCTTCCTTGGGAGTTCTGGTTGGTCAAGATGACACCTGGCGTGCCGTCCGTTACGTAGCTCACTTCGGTGTTCCTGGCGAGGTCCGTTAAATCTGGTTTTCTCGACGCTCTAGGATGATCTTGCGAAGTCCCTGCTCTTTGATCTATCATTTCATCGCTTATTGAAGAAAACTGGGTATATTCTATATTTTTATCGAGTCTTGAAGACTGAAGTGATGTTGAAAGTGTAGGTGTAATGACATTGGATCCCTCCATTCTCTCTTCTTCGGCTTTCGGTGATCCTTCTGCTTGATCTTCGGTGTTTGTGATCTCTGAACGGAAACAAAAGACAGCGTGATTAAGGTATTTGACTAAAGTCCCTGTATGACAATCAGAAAATCGTTAAAATTTTCTTCTTACCTGTCACCGTTGCTGGAATCTCTTCTCCCTGCTCAACAGAACTCGAGGACCATGTGGTCGCACCATTTCCCTTCATAAACCTCTCCACCAAGGTCAGCAGCTTCTTGTCTTCAGTTTCAATGCTCGCAGCATGTACAACTGCAGTTTCATTTCGACAGTCATCTCTGACAGATAGTTCCACAGCATTCTCGCGTCTCTGTGGAGGCGCTTCAGTCGCTATTTCCAAGATGGCCGCTCCGGTAGGTTCCACTCGATTTCTCATATCCTCCTCAGCCGGCGTTCTCTCCAGTTCGCGTCCTTTCTGCGTGCCTTCTAACTTCTTACTGGAATTCGTCGAAAGAATCTCCTCCTCCGCCAGCTTCCTGGTTCTACTATACTTCGTGTACTGTTTTCTCGTGTCCAAGTCAGGAATTATTCTACTTCTCTTGACGTCCTTATTCGTCTGACTGCCATACAGTCTATCAAAGTTATCCAACAGTCTGTCTGTGGCCTTGTTAACCTTCGACAGTTTCGAACAAGGGTGTTTGTCATTGGAGACGCTACCAGATCTTCCAGGAGCGTTCATCGGCGGTTTGTTACCCTTAGAAGACATAACCAACGCTGGATCTACATCCGTAGCTGCGTCCACGGACAGATTCTCTTTCGCCGAACTTGTCAATGAATCCTTCCTCAGGTCTGTCTTCCGGCTGTAAAAATGTCTGAACTGTCCAGCTCTAACCACCGTGTCCCTAGGCGTTCTCTTCTTAGCTTCCAGTTCCTTCTTGTCCTTGAACAGGGTGATCTCGTTATAGGCCTTCAGATACCTCATCTCCAGAGCCTCCTCCTCGTCTATCGCCGCATTTGTTCTTCCCTTCGACTTGGCTACCTTGGTACTGTTCGTGAACTGCCTGTTCATCGATCTCTTTGGCTCTACCACCTCAGGCCGTTTATTAACCGGCGGTTTCCTCGATGTCGCGTTAGGCACGATCGTCTGGGTGTCCTTTTTGGGCTTCTTGGGATAGACCGGCGGCTTCTTCCTGAACGCTGCCGTGTCTGATTCCGGTTGTTTTGTCACTTGGGACAACGGGAGCGTCGCCAGACTGTCGATCCTCGACTTGACCAGCACTTTTCGTGATTCTTCCTTCTTATTAAAGGTGGAATCGGATGACGCGCAGTACTTCGCCTCCAGCCTCTGCATCTTGCACTCGCAGTCGTTTTTTGGTCCACGAGAATCGTTCTTCATCGGGTGAAGCTTCACGCTGCCGACGGGCGATACGCTTCTGCTCTGTTCTTTCAACCATTTCCGCTTGAAGAACTGCTTTCTGCGCCTCTTCGCCTCGTCTAGACTGTTGGTGGAGTCTTTTCGTTCCATTTCGTCCACCTGTGTGTAAGAGTCTCTCGTGAGCTTGACGTGAACGGGCTTGGAAGGGTTTATTATCTTGCGTGGAGGTTCCGGTTCAGGCTCGTCGATCGCTTTGACTTTTTGAAAGGGTACCTTGTCTTCTTTCGGGATGGATCTTAGGGTCGTCGATTCAGGTATTTCCTCTCTAAATGAACGTAACAGATGGTTAATAAACCTGGCATGATGTTTCTATAGTCTGTAATGTCTCGGACCTGTCAGATCTTCTAACAGAATTCTTGTAAACCCAATCGATCGAGGAATGTCTTATTTTTAACGCGGGTATCTGCTTCGGGTCATCCTTGACCCGACTGTGTTTTCATCTTTTCAACTCAAATTTGTTTAAACTGAATTACGTTCTTATTAAAAGCTTCTCGAAAGTTGAATTATATTGAAAAACGACTATTAAATGTAAGATTATTTAAAAAATAGATACATGTATATCTATGAATCTTTATAGAATTTTTTAAGTTCCTTAAAATGCATAAAAGAGAGAAATGAATATGAAAATTTTGTGCACAATACTCAAAAGTTAATTGCATTTGCATTGATTTTAATATTCTGAAGTTTATAGTGATATTTAAGTAAATTTTTGCATACATCTTCCCTGGATCCGTTTTGAAGTTTGCATTGATTTCGTTGTTCTGTTTCGCTAACACTGTTGGCGATGTTTCGACGTCCGTTTGCCCAGTGAAAAGGTTCCATTTCTTCTTCTCCATTTGCTGAAGCAGGCATTGGAGCTCGACATTGTTAGCGAAATCCTTCTCGTAACAGCCGTCGAAGACCTTCATGGAATCCTTGTAAAACCTTGGAATGTTCATCTCATCGAAGGAACGTTCAGGAAGATTCGATTTCGTGACACTTTTCTCTGTATCTTGTGCACGAGATTGTGAACTACTATTCTGTGAGTGGATCACACCTGAAAACAGTTAGAATCAAAAAGTTACTATTACTTTTTCAATATACACAAGAAATCCTCTCATAGATATATTTCTTTCATTTTAGTCAATTATTTCTTAGCAAATAAAAGACTTTTTTCTCATCTTTCTCTCAAAGTAACAACCTCGTGTTAAGTTTTCAGTAATTCTTGAACCTTGCCACCTTCATTTTACCAGCATTTTTGTTACATCATCTTTCCTTTCTCTTACCGATATCTTTTGGCATTGTTTCACATACTGTGTACACTAAAGACGACGTTGTTACTATTATTAATTCTGCTGAAGTCATCAATATCCATATAAAGAGAAAAAAAGCAAAAATCCAATTTCCAAAACGTACCACCATCAACGGTGGCCTTCGAAACCATGACCGTCTGCATCACCACGTTTCTGGGTTCCCCTATCGCCTTGTCGTCTCGTTCGGCTTCCAACTGTGTCATCGCCTGCAACGTCACGGTCATATCTTTAACGATATCTGAAAGATCCTGCGCTTCGGTCGACACGTTCCGATAACGGCCATAATCGTTTAAAAATATATTCGGCTGATCGTCTTGAATCTTTCGAAGTTCCCGCGCAGACGTGTCCTCTGGAACAATCTTCTTGCCCGCATTTTGTTCCTCTGTATTGAAGCTCTTGAGTATCTCAAGATCATTCATCAATAGCTTCTCCATCAGGGGGAAGCTGGTGTTCAACACGAAATCGTTGGTCACGTTGGTAACATTGTAGGCGTACGTGTAACGCTGAACGGACGTCTTCTTCGAATGATCTACCGAGTCATTGTCCTTGTTGACGTCATCGGGACTCTTTTTCGGTGTCGATGTTCTCATGTCGACTATGCTACAGCAGCCAACTTGACCCTCTTTAAAGTCGTCCATCGCACAGTTGCAGTTGAAGAGAGTTTGCATCTTCACAGGACTAGAGCTTCTCTCCACGCTTTTCACGTTCTCTGTAGTGGGACCGATTCCTGTTGTTTCGTTTTGTCTCATAAGAGCATTGTCCTCCACCGTGGATAAAGAGGATATGATCAGCGTGTCGACCATGTCCGTTACTTCCTCCTTGTTTTTTAAAACTTCTGTCGTTGCGTCCGCCCCAGTTACAGTTTCTTCTTCGATGCTCTCCAGGTTTTCAACAACCGCTGGATTGTCGATGTTCTCTAAGTTTTCAACTGTCAGTGGATTATTGATATTTTCGTTTTCTGAATTCTCCAAATCCTTTGGATTGCTAGCCAAGATTTCTGGCATTGGAAGTAGAAATCGGTTGCTCTGAAAATATTATATGTATATTATAAAGTTTGGGTAATCACCATGCAGAAGTCTACTTGAGAGCACAGCTACAAGTATTGCTCCCCAGAATTTCTCGAGTGGACACGTAGAACTACTCGAACGATCGTTCCTCTTTACCTGATTGTGTCTGCTGCCGAAGAATAGATGTTCATTCAGATTCATTCTGCTGTTTCCGAAGAAATAATCATCGTCCAATTCGGTCAATCTTCTGTATGCCGCCCTTTCCTTGATCCTGACACGGGCCTCCAAGATGTCCTGCTCGGTCAGTCCGAAAAGCTTCTTCGCGTTGTCGCTAAGGCTCAGATTGGCGTCGTAGGTGTCGTAACTGCTGTACGAAAACAGACTCGTCAACGATCCCGTCCTGTACCTATCCTCGATCCTCAGGTAAATCTGATTGGTGAGCAGATTCGAGTCGCTACGCATGGACCGTTTCAGCGTCCGCATTCTCTCGGTGTAACGTAGTTGCAGGAATAAACAGGAGTTTGAGTACCAATTGTAGCTAGCTAAAACTGAAGAGGATCATTTGATCGATCTAAAATAACCTTAAAGTACACAGGTGTACTAGTTATCATTAGATTCGTGTTTATTCTTATTGCATTTCTTTGTCTCGTCTGCTCGTGATCGAATTCTTTTTATTTTAATATAAAATTTTCGATGTTGGGCGTAAGTAAATATGACGGTCGTCCGTAATAAAATATGTGAGTTACTGCATTTTTACTTAAAACATCCACTACTACAGCAGAAGGACGAGCGTTCCGTCAAGATAGAATCTGTTTGGAGAGGTGAATTCACTTACCTAATGGAATAAGTTTCACGAAAATAAACTCGAGGAAGACGACCAACGAGAATGGTCTCCCATACCAAAGCAGAAGCCCGATCACAATCACGATGACCTCGAGGAAGACGTTCTTGAAGAAACTCAGGAGCAGCCAAGGCAGCAACAGATTGGGTCGACTCCACGTTACGATGGGATAAAAGTTCGTCACGTAGGTGATCGTGAACACGTGGGCGATCACGATTCGCGTTATTACGATCCATGACAGAACTGAGGGGATGAAATACGAGCAAGAAATTAAGAGCCTGTGTGGTACGTTTAATTGTTTCATTGTTGAAAAGGAATCAAGAAACTAACTAGTTTTTATCGTATCTTCGCCGATGGTATCGAGAATCAGCGAACTGTCTGAAATGGACAAGTTCCAAATTTGTTCGAGCTTGTTCGTCCATTTCAGGGGACTCCAGTCCAGAGTGCTGTTTACCTATAAATCATTGGTCGCTCTATTTTACTTTTCATTATATTGCATAGATTATTCCATCAACTTGTTTCGTTTTGTGCTTTTGCTACGTGTGTAAAGCGTTGTATTAAATCGTGACTCAAAAGGAATCCTCGTCAAAAAATTTCCTAAATTCTGCAGTTCCCATAAACACTTACAGGTGGTGCCTTTAATTTGTCCCGTAAAACAGGAATTCAAATCTCACAGGATCTAATGCACCCTAGTGAGCATTTCTATTTCAATATTTTAGTTCAGAGAACTGCCAATAGGGGCTCTGGATTCACCCACATTCTACGATAAACTCAAAACAAACGTATTTTGCATAAAATCTTGGATTTGTTTATATTAATACAGAGAGAAAGTAATATTGTCCATAGTGGATCACAACTTCATCATCGTGCTATGAGAATTACAGGATCAAAGTATTGAATCGAAGGTTAGAAGAGGTTAGAAAAGTTAAAGCAAATTGATAGTGGTAAACGTCAGAGGGTAACAGACGTGACCAACGAGATGCTCACCAAGCCGACGAGGTTCATTATCAGCAATTCCGTCCTAAATGATAGACCAAGAAAACGTCCGAGAAAACTAGGCATCAGGAACACGAAACTTTCGAAGGAGCCGGAAGACCAGCGAGTCGTCGAACCTGGGGCCGATCATCGTCGACCCCATCTACCGATTGGGGGTGGGAAAAGATCACCGAAGAAACTTCTGTTTCGAAAGATCACGTGAAAATTTCGCATGGGACGTTGGTCGTCCACGAACGCGTTAATTTGGACCCGTTCGAACCGCACAAACGTGTTCGCTTCGCCTAATGCTTGCTGCGCTGACAGTCGAACCACGGTGGCCGGAAACAAACGAAGACAGGTGGCGAAATAATTCCATGGATCGGTCCATCGAACGAACACTTTGCTTCGCATAGGTATTTATACAACGTTTTGTAACAAAACATAAAAATAGAGGCGTAATTGTTAGTTGACAGATAATAGATTTAAATCGAAAAACGTTATCCCCTTGATAGTCGTCCATAATAAGGTGGGTTCGTACTATCCGTGCAGATACGAAACGGTTACGGGACGTTTACGTTCAAATATTCTTTGATGCATTTGAATATAGGTGTTCATACTATAATTACAGGCCCCTTGAAAGTTATATTCTACTTTTTACTGGAAATTTAAATTTCGATTCTAAATGAAATTCATTATATAAAATCGAAATTTCAGATTTTTGATTCTACCTAAAAAAATATTGAAATCATGTAGAGACGTCTTGGAATATTGGAAAAACTTTTCTTCTTCATTCACTGGTTCTTTAAAACAGCGTCCCAATACTCTCCATGAATTTTTCTCTGTTTCAGCATTCTTATGAACAGTGCATATAACGACGTTTACTTTTCTTATTACCTTCATCTAATGATAATGCTATGCAAGTTGGATTTTTTAGAGACAAATCTGAAAACATTATTAATCAACATCCATTACAAGAGACGGAGAAGTATCCTACTTATATCTAATGCTGTCAGACATAAACCGATAGCACAAACGCAGTCTTTGTTCGAATGGTACCGTCCCGTAACCGTTCCTAACCTATAAACGTTCAGTTTTCATACATATCAGATTTAAACGTTTAATTTTTCATATTTCTATTTCGTTATAGAGTCGAGAAGCGTTTGGCGCGTATTGCGTCGCGACCTCGATTCAACGGCTACTTGAAACCGTGCTCGCCTGATCCGCAACATCACGGAGAACCCTTCTGCGATTGATGCCGCCTGTGGGAGAAGCGGCTTTTCCATGGAGAGAGGATCATTCATCTTTTGACCGAGTCCATCGAACAAGTGTACGACCTCTTCTGCCAGGTCTGTTAAGTGCATGTAACGTTTGATGCGGTTATAAGTAAACCATTTAGTCCCTGTTTCTTATAGGAACGACGTTTCCTCTAGTTCGAACGATCCCACGGATCAGAATGCAGGTTTCCCCTTGTTATAGGTGATTGGCTAACTGAACTGAATTTTTTAAGTGGAAACAATATTTTATCCCAGATAACACATGACGTCCAATGACGCCTTGAAGATAGCTTAAAGGCGTCTCAGACCTAAAATAGCCGTAAAATGGGCGTCTTCAAGACGTCATGTGTTATATGGGTATACATCGTTGAAATTGAAGTTCGTGGTAAATTGAATTATTTGGTTATGTGAAAATGATGGTCGACGTTGGTTATAATTATCATATAAAAATTATTAATTTACAATCAACCGAGCTTGTGCGTCGGGCAGTATTTAGAACTCGGAT
The DNA here is from genome assembly GCF_001272555.1 of Dufourea novaeangliae. Classification (NCBI taxonomy): domain Eukaryota; kingdom Metazoa; phylum Arthropoda; class Insecta; order Hymenoptera; family Halictidae; genus Dufourea; species Dufourea novaeangliae. Next base: position 100,445 of record NW_015373961.1, on the reverse strand, counting down.
TTATTAGATTGATGTTTTATCTTGTAGAAATCCAAATTGATCCGAACAAATGTGGATTTGTTGATTTATTATTTTTTTTTTTACAGAACATCAGAGAATTTTGTCTGTTATTATAGCTTGCACAGTGATGATAATATGTAAAACGTCTTGATGGACTAATCCGTTCTGCAACGAATATAGCGTGAAGCAAGAACAGGTCTTCTTTAGAAAGTACGCCTGTGTGTTAGAGTCACACGAGCAGCAAGTGTAATATGGGTTGCATGATCTCAGGGGCGAAGAATACAGTCGTTCGTTACCTGTGAGTATTTTTACGCAGAATATTTATTTTCGAGGGACTCGTACTATAAAAAAAATATTTTTTAACCGTTTATTTAAAAGTCCACGATGGAAAGTGTCTTACTAATTTATGAAATGAACGAGATTGATAGAATAAAATACAATCATAATGAAATGAACTAGTTAGTCTTGAAGGGATCACCAATAATTGTTTTTATTCTTCAGTAAAGTGAAACGAGATGTCTATCGCGTGTATTTATAAGTTTACAGCGTAAAAGCTCGTTAATTCCAACTTTGTTTAACCGAATTCTGGTCTGATTCGAACGACCTTCCCAGTCCAGCTCCGTTTAATTCGCTCGATCTTCCGTCCCGCAGTTCTGTCCCACCCCTCAACGAGCTTAATCCACTTAATTAAATACAGTTCCTGTTTTCCCGGTACTCTCCATTAACAGCCATTTAATCGTTCAATCAAGTATCGTCTGATTTTCTAATTTTCGTATTAATTTAGTTCAACTTCAGTTCCATATGTACAAACCCTACGATTATAATGTAACCAGTAAACAGATTTGTTTTTTCAATTCAAATTATCAATGGGAAAAAGACTTAGTATCTCATAATCATGGTTGTGGGCGATCTTACGCGCACGGCGCAGTGGAAATCGGTGCCGTACGTGCAGACATGGGCAAACTCAATATCTAGATAAAAAATTTCGAATAACGAATAAAAGATAAAAAAAAATATTTCGTCGTTTTTAATTGTTTAAACGTGGAAATTTCAATTTTTATAATAAAATAATATTTCTTTATAAATGAATCGACATTTGTCGAACAATTATTTAATCTCATTAACTGTTTAAAACTCAGAACGACACCTTTAGACACTGCTGTTTTTAACTGTGCATTATTCCAACAGTGCCTGGCCAACTGATGTATAGGTGCACACGCGTGGCTCGGCCGGCTCGTAGGTGTACAAACCCACCACCTCTCGCGGTTTGGCGCACGACGGTGGCGGCGTGTGCTGTTCTTGGCACAGTTTCTGACCATCTCCTATTGCGAGCGGACCTCGCGCGGCTGGACCTAGGCCGTAATTTCGCGTAACGTCTCGCGGGACGACAAGCTTCTCCGCCTCTTCCACGGAAGACTTTTCACGCTCGGCCTAAGAAACCATCCCTTCGGTCAGCCCCATTTGTGGCGGTTCGAACCCAAAAGTGAGTAGTAGATCGAATCAATCTTATGACGGAATTGGACCCCATGTGAAACGCGATCGTTCGTACGATAGTTGTTGGATCGTTTGGCGGAAAATTGCAAGGTTAACGGTGGAACGGTAAATATGGAAATTGGAAAAGTGAATTCGAAAGAGAGACTGATCGAAATGTATCGGTGAACAGTGATTGTAGGAATTGGGAACGATGGATCGAAGTTTGTTCGGTTCAGGGTCTCTCGAGGGCTCTGTGGGTTTTGAAATGAATGTATTACTGCGTCGTTTCGGTGCTCGAGGGTGAGAATCGTGGTGGTAGTCGCAGTAGAACGTCGTGGGTATATCGTGAACGTTGTAGAGCCGGATGTTTGTGGAATGAATCAGTATGTTCGATAATTTTAGAGTCTGTTTACCGATTCTAGAGTAATGAAAAAAATAACCGTCGAGAGATTTTGCGGAACGAGTTATCGTCGACCGGCAATTGTTTCTTCGACAATTGCTGCAAAAGCAAACACGTTCCTCGTCACGCGTCTGTTTCCAGCTTGCTCGTATCTAGAATTGAATATTGCATTCCTATTCGCCTCATTTTTCCTCAGACATCAGTTACAATAGTTTCATTAAAATTTTTTAGAAATACAATTTAAGTTTCATTAGTTCTGTTAGTTCTGTACTTTTTTTGTCTTTTTGCCTCCTTGTGTATTTATTCTTCTTCTGCTGTAATAAATAAATTATTATTATTGTTATAAATTCATCGACTAGTTTGATCAAGAACGCAGGTTCGCTGAAAATTCGAACAGATGGATTTTATGTTTTTATCGTAGAAAGGTGAAACGCGTCGGAATTTTCTGTGAACCCGTTCGAGAACACGAGGAGGTACGACGAACCTCGAGTTCACGGCAGGAAAACTATCTATTACCGTGGTAATTGACGATAATCGCCGGGAATTGTATAATCCGCCGTGACGTACCGGCTGTTTCTTCGATTGGCTTGCACTTGCTACGCGCGAATTTACCGAAGAATTTAACAAAAAAAAAAAAAGAAAAAAGGAAAATAGCTTTCGTAGGTTTATAGTCTGTGATGCAACCGTTTGAAATCTTTACGACTAAAGGTGTAATTCCACTTTGACTGCGGAGAGTCAGCGGGGGAAAAAAAGTGCATCGCGACGTGGAGCGAGGACAAGCGATAAAAATTGCGACGTGCGTGTGTTTATCGTAAACATTATCGTTATGCAAATAATTTTTATACATCCATCGTTCCTTGGCAAACGCGTTAAGATAACCGTTGCGCCTCTACGCCATTCACGAACACCAACGAGAATCCTTTCGGAAGAAAAAAATGTGGAAAAACATCTTTGATGTTTTTCACAAAGATCGATCCTCCCTGAAAGTAAAAATACATCGAACTCGCGTGCGTCTCGAATTTTCCATTCGCGTGTCACGTCGATTTCTCTATTCGATCGAATTTTTTATATAATTCACGTGGAAATTCTTTTAACCTCGAACATAGCAATGAAATATTGAAATATTGCAATAAACATTTCACGGTTCCGTGGTGAATGTTTCCAAGGCCGTTCGATACCGTGAATTGTTGTTTACACCGGTGTGGAAGCTTCTCGGTTTCGATAAACAGATGACGACGCTGGAATACGAAGAACCACGAGAGCAGAAGAGCGGCGAAAACAGCTGTGTGCATTTTTCGAATAACTGAAATCGAGACTCTCGGATAAACATGATTCAGACACGAACCCGAAGACCAGAGAATCGGAGAAACATCTGTGTTGACCATTAAGAAACAGAAGTGATTCATACATAAAATGAGGTCATTAATATTCCTAAAATTTTTTATTTCATTGCAAATAGTAGACTAATTTTTTTTTATTAAAATAAGAATAATCGTGAATCGATTGGCGCTGGAGCGCAACATTGACTCCCTTGTGGCCGCCATCTTGTTTTAATTTTTCGAGTCAGCCAGTCGTAAAAAAAGCAGAGACGATCACGAAACGGATGAACTCGGATAACTCGGGATCGAGACACGGGACGGAAAAAATAGAAACGGGCAAGGTCGACGATGAACCTGGGTGGCGCCGTTTTCGCGGCTTGATCCACGAAAATCGTGGGCAAAGAGCGCAAGAAGATGGCACGCGGCGTTGAGCCCCGCGAAAAGTAAAAGGAGGCCAGGCCTCGAACCATGAAAACACGTATAAAGCGCGCCTGGCAGGCTGTGCCTCGAGACGCGCGTCATGAACGTGCAGACGCCGTGGATCACGTGAGTCTCGATCGAATGAACCGGATAATCCACGTGAACTTCAAGAACCGAGCGTTTCTTTTAGTTTCTATAGTATCGTAGATCTGTTCAGACATCGAAATCTAATTTAATAGATAGTTTAGTGTACAGGTGTAACAAAAATGTTGGAGGACCCGGAAATGGGAGACTCGTAAGGTGATTTTAAACAACTTTTTCCTCACGCGCTGAAATTAGTGGTCAACGTTACCGCGGTAACTCGGTGGGCAGACTCGCGCTCTGATTGGTCGGGGTTTTTCGTTAATATCTCGTTAACGAAGCCTCGGATAACATTTTTGCTGAGGAAAAAGTTGTTTAAAATCACCTCACGAGTCTCCCATTTCTGATTCCTCCATTTTTGTTACAACCTGTATAATCGTATAAAGTACAAGATACAATATAGCACAGTATAAGTGTAGTACTAAAAAACTACAATATAGTGTAGAGTATATCTCTTTCCATTTCATTTTGTTTCGGACGTTTGGATATCGATTTCGCAATAGCCTTCCGCAAATGACATCGCGGATTGTTAAATGTATCTATTAATACCAAGTAGTCCATCGGTTTCTCCTGTTTCTTGTTTATTGCTCGATGAAAAAGTTTTTCCTCGTTCCGATTACGAAAGAAACGGCTCGCGATTCCAAATCGATATTCCGCGCGCGGCGTTCCACCTGACGATGCGGATGCTGCAGAAATAAAAAGGTCCCCCACGATACAGATTTGAATCGGAAATTCCGATCATGACTGTACACGTGGAAACGAGAAACGACTCGATCAAGCTGCGTCGCGACGCGTAGGTGACGCGCCGCGACCTTACTCTTACGATCACGGTTTTTTTACTCGTTTCTCCTTCAACTCGCCCAGCCGCACGTGAAATAGAATATTCTCTAAAGGTTTTCGATTTCATCGGTATACGTACCGAACAAGTGTATTTGCTGTACTCACTCGTATGTGTAATGGCGCCAAACCTGTTGAACTTGATACTTTAACCGTGATTAATAAGATCTCTACTCTATTTACAATGGAAGAAGTGTATTTCTACTTCATTTGTATTATTTTAAACAATTCCACAAGGATACGAGTCTGCGTAAACACCCAGATTCCAATGGCTTCCAATGACGGCCATATTGGATCTCCGTTGAAAGTTCCAAATGTGACTGTATTTAAGTGATCTTTGAGCCCACGTTTACCTTACCAGACTCACCTTATGGTACTTAGGTTCCACGTTATAGATATTACTAAAATGTACCACAGACAACAGATTTGTTCTTCTGCAAAATTAAATCAACGTTATCTGGTACAGTAACAGATACAATGCCACGGTATCACGAACTTTCGTTATCGTGGCCCATAAATTCGATGGTAACCGGATACGTTCGCTCCATTACGAACGAGGGAACGGCGAAATTCTAAATAAAAGACTCGTGTGGTATATCGATCTCATCGGGTATATCTCGTCCACGGAAGGGCAGCGCCCCCCGATCGAAGGAAACGAAATTCCGCTAAGTGGCTGGTTCGCCCTTTACTTCACACATCCGATTAACGGACCTATTTGGGTCAAGAATAATTGGAACAGGCGTCGTAAACACGCGTGTCAAGTGGTTTTCTATTTTTTTTTTACCACACGATGTTTAACCGCACGTGGCTTGACTAAATTTACGAATATACCACGAAGAGAAGCAACTAACAGACCAATCGAGATGAAACCTTTTGAATCTTGTAAAGGATAGTCCTCTTTGAAAAAATTTCCAATTTTTTTTACTGTAAACTATTATTATTATTTACGTCTAGTTTTTAGCGCATTTCAAAGTCGATCCATATTTTCTGGAAAAAATGTTTGTATCCATACTACAGTCGATTATCATTATATTCGTGCAACGTCGAAATTAAAATGACTCGGACGAGACAAAGCAAGTCGGTCCACAATTTTTGAAAAAATTTTTTATCCACAGTATATTCGATTATCGTTATATTTGTGCAACGTCGAAATTGAAGTGACTCGAACAAGTCGTCAAACGAAACAAAAGACGTCGTGTTGCCTCGTGAATAAAAAAAGCTGTCTGACGATGATTTCCTTCGTCCAATGACGCAACAGATTTTTTTCTGCAAGAAACCTGACAGATAAACTGCGTCAAAGTGCGTTCGAGTCGAACGAGTCTTCCGGTGTCGTTCGTTCCTTAGGCCGCATTTCCATCTAGTTTACGTAATAGAGTTCGCCAGTCGATCATACCGATACCGATAAGAAGTTGACGGGCAAGCTGCCGCCGTTAAGATAAACAGAATCGACGCTATTTTGTTTTTGTCCACGGTTTCGCCTTTGACACGAGCCGACGACGATTCACCTAAGCTGACCTAATTCGACGTATCATCGCCGTTTATAGACGGGCACGCTTAGTTGCGTGCAAATGTTGTGTGTTCCGTAATGCGTTACCGAACGCGTGATTTGCGTGACAGCATTCGCCACTGGTCACTTCTGTTTTTAAGCCGAACGATCAGCTCCGATGACTCTGACTAGTGAACGCTAATCTCAATTGATTTCACTAGATTTATTTTACCGAAAAAAGTGATTGTCTTTTTAGAAACTTTTTAGACTGTTTTTAGAGCCTCTAGAGGATGATTTTTATGTGTTTGTATAAGATTTAAATAGGGTAAACGCACCAATGTATGAACACTTAAGAGATTTTGTAACTATCAAAGTCGAATTTTAAATGATTAATTTAATAGAATTGAATATTAGATTTGTTAATATCTGCACTGATCAAGGTTGGGTTATTTCCAATAAGTGATCTATTTCCAAGAGTGATAATGATAAGTCTCTATTACACTAAAATTCCAGTAACTAGAATGTGCAACAATGATACACAATGACAGAATAAAAAAAGAATACTGGAACAATGATGTAATACAATGTAAAGGAGCGTTGTTGCACTAGTCACTAGTCAGGGTTAGGTCAGCTCTAATAATACATCGGTATTACACTAACATTGCAACAACCATAACGTAAAGATGAAGTAAAAATAAATAAAAAATATTGTAATATAGTGTAAAAGTGTGAGGTATGGATAGAGGTATGTCTACCAAAAAGATGAGTACCTACTCTAAATAAACTTGGAAGGATGAAGTTTTAACAAAAATGTTTGATAGATCAATTTTAGTGTTGAAATAGAGGCATGGTGATCTTGATCAAGATATAGGGGTCAAATTTAGCGATCACTTTGAGGTGAATTTGATTTTTAAAACTTTTTTTTTTTTTCAATTTCAGTCTTCGATGCGCACTTCGAGATTTATCGCATACGTCAGGTTCGTGATCCATGCCGGCGAAGAATCGGATAAATCACGATCTCGTGGCGATCTATCGCGATGCAGAAATGCGATGATGTTGCCGGTGGCAATGTCAGCAGACTGGTTCTTCATATAGCCGACGGTGACGCGAACGTACAGTTCCTTTTTGCGCGAGGTGAACGAGAGAAATCGCGGGAACAAGGGATCGAGGATGCGTTTCCTTATGGGGCCTGTCAGACCTCGACGACGCTTTCGTGTTCACCATGACCGTCACGGTCACGCGTATCAGACCGATCTCACGGCGATCTTCTTTTCCCCAGCCTCCATTCATCTCTACTTTTCTCCATCTAATTACACTTTCCGTAAATTTGTTACATACTTTTTTAACGTTACCATCAGAGTATCGAATCTCCAAATTTACTTCCTTGTTCATTCCATTTTTAAGAAAACTACAGTAAATCCTCTATGAGTGTTCGAAGGCTGCTCGGAACTGAACATTAAATATTTAATAAGTTAATGGCCAAATGCAATTGGAACTAATATCACTCGAAAAAATCGTCACAAATTTACGAAATGATCTAATATGTTCAAATAACATTCTTGTCTCAAAAGGGCAAACTTGTAACTGTTTAACCAATTTCTACATTCGAAGGATATTATGTTAATCTTTGAGATCAAAGGAAACGTACACACGAGTAGTCACGTGGCTGACTGTGATCAGTAGTATACACCGGTCGACGCTGGACAATCTCCTTCACTTCCTCCGTTTTCTGTCGCCTCGAGCCTTGTAAGGATCGACGATTCAGGCACCGGAGGGTGACACAACGGCCAATTGCGGAAGGTGAATTAACCGTGACTCGGATCCGCCGCGTCGAGCCTCGCTCCAGATATCTCGGGCATTTTCGCCCGCGGCTCTCATCTCAATTAATTACGAGCCGCTTAATTGCCACTGGACGATCCATCGGATCAACGAGCCCGGTTGTTTTCGCTGAAACACGATCGGAGAAAATAAACGGGCCCAGAGGGAGAAATGTAATTGCTGTTAAATGACGTGCGTCCGATAAAGAACCGAGAATATTGTCGGGGGATCACATTGAGAGAAATTGTTGGTTCCTTAGTATACTTGGTATATTACAGGCTCACTATATAACAATTATCTAGTTTAATAGTGTTTAAGTTGAAGTCAGGCCCGAATTAAGATTTTTTGTGGTCCTGGTTTATCAGATTTTCTGAGGCCTCCTTGGTTGAAAAGCGGGGAATTTTTTGTAATACAGCACAATAATTTATGTTAAACAAAATTAGATAACATTGTTACCATAACGAAATGGAAGGTTCAAAACGGGGCCCCCCTGGGACGTGGGGCCCAGGACTACAGCCCCTTCAAGGGTGCGAAAATGGAGAGATATTGGGAAGATGGTTCGAGGTTTTGACGCTAGGGGGTGCTGGGGGTAACTGTGTGAGGTTATGGGTGTCACAACGCGAGATCTTATAGAGGGAATACTGAAAATTACGAATTTTCCTAAGTACTTTCATCGTCAATTTATACCCTACCTCCTAACTGCACTCTGACTTATTTCCTTTCAATATCCATCTCTTACTAGAATTCAGAACCACTGGCGATAATTTATTGCTCGATTCGATGGAAGTGCGATACACACACAGTTGGTGTCAGCTTTTCAAATTGGCAAAGGACTAATAGGATCGGTATTCGTTGTTGTCAGAAGGGTGTTTCCTTCTGTTTCGAGACCGGATACGACCGTCCGGAGGAATAATAAACGCAGAAAGGAAGGTCAGCGACGGGGAGACCGAAAACCGCTGAGGATGTTAAAATAGACGCCTGGCCACCTATGCCAATGACCCATATTCCCTCTATTCTCGTCGCGACGCGAATTAAACTTCGCCGTGATCGCGAACGTGGAATCACACGTCATCGCCGGTTCCCCTTGATTCTTCCACGATTTTGTAATTCTTGTGTCGCCGTACGACGCCTCGAATTGCCCTGACTCAAACAACATTGCTTAGACCTTGGTGCCAAATAATTCCATAAGCTTTTGCGTCAGTTCCACGCGTGGCGTATTTTATATAGACATCAGATTATTGTCCCGCCACTGACTTGAGTTCGGGACAATAATCGAGATGAGTCTGTACATACTTCTGTCGACGCGTATGTTCGTTCTTCACGAGAATGATTCGACTCTGTCATCGCGAGGCGGTCTCCTTAACACGCGGAGTGATTTTCAAAAATTTTCTGCGTCGTGTTTAGCCTGAAATAAAAATGAGCAAGGTGAACGACGCATCGTGTAGTCAGCGTCGACGTAACGCCGCACGACATGCTAATTCGACGATTACGCCATTGAGGCAGGCAAAGACATTCTGCTCGTGGTTTGTTGTGACGATTCATCGGAGTCACGAGAAACGTGGAAATCGACAGAAATGAAGAGTGAAAGGAAGAAAAAGTGTTTCGATGACATTTAAGGAATAGCATTAAAAAGGAATCTGTTGAAAATAGAAAGGAACTATTTAAATTCTTGTTTAACATTTATTTATTCACAGAATGACCGTTAGCTTATAAGTTAACTTTATGATTTAGAACATAATTCTCTTTTCTTGCCTATTTTTACTCCCATTTACATTTACGTTTACGATAACGCAATAAAGTATGGGTATTAATGATGTTGCATACAATTTTGTATTTATTAGAATTTCTGCACGTTGGCAAATGTAGTTACTGAATTTGTCAACTTTAATTATCTTCCAAATTAATATCTTACAGCTTGTACTGTAATTTTTTATACATAAATGTATGTACAATAGTTAAAATATATTTCGCATTAAAGTGAGTGGTAATTAAATACACATTACATCAACACTTTTGTTTATTTATTAAGTAGAATTGTGTTTTGGTAGATTATAAATAAATAGACGGTAATCTTTGAACAGGAATGAGGAATCGATTGTCGATCGGTTTTAAAAATACACGAGCACTCTGATTCTATTTCTACTCGTGATCCAAATTCACTCGGTTCGTATACGTTATACAAACAAAAGATCCGTCGAACGACAAATAATTTCGAACAACAAAGAAATAAAAATTGTCTCTCTATTTTCTTTCACTTTTAACTTGTAACACAATTTTTCAGGATGCAGCTGGCAACGTGTTGTAGATGTTACTCGTTGAAGGCGGGTACAATATTCACCGGAGTACTCGGAATAGTGAGTACATTTTTTAATATTTATATTATTAATTTTTTAATAATTTATATTAGTATTTAATTACTTTTATTCAACATTTCGATCAATAATACAACGATCTTTTTAATTATTTAATCGTCCCACAATGATCGATACTTCGATCGATATTTTAATACTTTGACCTTCTAATTGTTCCCTAAAATTGATCTTCGATACACCTATTTTTTTTTCAGTATCATTTATCCCTCAGTGGTTTCCCAAAATTGATCGTCGATTAATTCTTATCTTTATTATCGCTCAGATCCTCTCGATCATCTCGTTGATCATGATCTTCACACTCAACGTAGAATGGAAGACAATACTGATCGATGTGCTGGACCAGAGTATAGTCAAGATCATTTTCGCCATAAATCTATGCATGACGATCTTGATCTCGACGTTACTTATTGTCGGCGTTATCAAAGTAAGAATAAACCGTAAATTAATCAATTGAAATCTTGTGTATTATTAGAACAAATTGAATCTTTAAAGCTATTTTACTATACATTGGATATACTCTGAAATTAAATTAGAACACTACTTTTTCGTGTTAATAGCGGAACACGTTTATGATGGTGCCGTGGGTGGTTCTGGGTATAATCCTAGCAATCGGTCTGCTGGTCAGCGTCCTTTACACGTCGATCATGTTCTTCGTGAATCATGAGGTCATAAACGGTGTTCTCTGGCTCGTGGTCGGCCTCCTAACTGTTGGTGAGTGTTCTATATTCTCCTCTGTATTCACTACATTTAACACTTAGAACCTACCAAAGCAGTTGAAACCACATTAAAAACATAAACAAAAAGTGCTTCCATATTATTGTAACGTAAATCGATGTAACACCAAATAAGTGATAAGTTCAATTTTTTTAGACTATTCAACACATATAAGTGAAAAAAATTGTTAATTTATCGATTTACATGTTTTCAACAAGCTCAGGTTCCTTTTACCAACGGTGACAGAAGTAAAAACAAGTGTGTGTTTGATAATTCTAGTGTCAATCCTTAAGTGCACTATTCAATAAACCATTGCAACATTATTTTTTCAATTGCATTGAGCCTGTATTAAAATTTAGTCAAGGAAATATATTTGCCCGCCACTAGATTATAATGTATTTAAGTTATTGATGTCAAATAAATTTACAAATCGACCCTAACGGTGGCACAAAGGTTAAAAATTAATTTCTGAAAAAATTGATATAAATTATACTTTCCTTTTCTTTCAGTGATTTACACGTACCTCTGGCTGGTCGTGTACAGCTATTTCCAGCAATTGAGGTACGACAAAATGAACAGCAGAATGGGCCCGTATGGAAGACCCTATAACTACCGACGACCTTGAAAAGGATCTGGGAAAAGACTCACGAGGAGAGAACGATCAGACAGAATTCTTCCCCATCGAAGGAATTAGAATGATTCCATTTTTTTTTTTTTTGTTCGGTCGCTGAGAGATAAAACTAACGGGGGACAGTCTAATTGCTTCCGAGAGGGGTCGCTTAAAGTTCAATTCAGCGCAATCGCACCAAAGCACGAGGCACACCGGCTGAAGATTTATCGTGGAATCGCGTAATCGTGTTTCGTAATGCAGGACTAATCGCGAAACGGTAGATTAGAATATATTTATGGCACCGAGATTGCTCCCTCGATTAATTATCGGAACCCTCGCGCTGTCTTCCATCTTCCATGTTTAAGAAGACTTCTACTTTGTTACCATTACAGAATTCTTCAACATAGGCGTATCGAGTTGGATTATTGTACAATTTTATGCCTCTTGGGCGAAGAAATCTTCAATTTACACTTGAAGTATCTTCGACATAAGACTCTTCGGGATAAACTATTACAAGTTTGAACCTTCTTCGATAAACAATTCTTCAATATAATTAATGAAACCCACAAGACATGAACGCCTCATTCGACGTCCTTAAAATAATTTTAAAACCCATTCAGATAAACATTGATAATTAATCGAGGGGTACATTATATACGTATGTAATATATATTATTATTTTATATTATGTATAAATGGAACGTGTGCACAAAAAAGACCGTTCGAACGCCGGGAAAACGGTTTCTTCAGTCTGATCAGCGACAAACGCCGTTTCCCCGTCCGGTTCGCCATCGCGACACCAAAATGGCGGGCCGTCGATCCTCGCGAACGGGACGGGAATAGATTCCATTTTCAAGGATAACGAAAATGTTAAGCGTATGCAAAAATATACGCGTTGCCACACACCGCCTCTGCGAGAACCAGTCTCTCCTACGCAAGGTTAACGACTGACTTATTTATTTTCACTCCGTCTCACTTCCCGCCTCTCGAACTCCCCCTTCCACTTATGTACTCCAACTCGCTGGTACGCGTCGACGGCTTTTTGTAACGCGCACCGATCTACGATTTGTAATTGTTTGTTACCACGACGTGAAATAAATTATTCTTGTTTCTAATAAATATCTGCCCCCTCTTCGTCCGGGCCAACGATCGAAGCGACGATTTTTCGTTTCAAGAGAGCAAAACGAAGGTTGAAGAATAGAATTCTTGACAAGAAATGGATTAAAAATGGTGAACTATACAAGGTATCTCAGCTAGTAATTGGTCAAAGAAGAAATGTGATTGATGCTCGTGAATAAAAACGTGAACGATTACAATGGCAAGATTTTAATGGAATCATTTTGTATCAAGAGGAACTTGAAGAATTTTTACATTAGGATTGGAATTTTAGTATGGAAGTTTACTGACAAGCTTGCGTGTGTTTATTCAACAAAGAAATATGTCCAACGTTTATGTAAATAGGTTCTCCACGTTCTCGCGAACGAACAGAGAAAGAGACGCCGCGGCGAGGCCAGTGGCGTGGCTGTCGCAACCGAAGTCCGTTGGCGTTGAGGCTCTTCGGACCATGCGTAACGGACTTTCGGCATATTTGTTCCTGGAAGAATTTCAGAACACTCTGTACACAATTATTAATCTTTTATTTCAGTCAAAATTCAAGAGATCGTGGCCCCGTTACATGCGTAATTTAGGAAAAGTGAATCAGGCAGAAAAAGTGATGGGCCACAATCTCTTGAATTCCGAATAAAAAATGAAAGATGAATAATAATTTGTATAGGTAATTGGAAAATAATGAATTGAAAAAGTAAAATGATAAATAAAATTGTATAAACTTTTATATTTATTGTAAGAAGGAAGATTTTCATTCATCGAGGATACGTACCCGAAGGAACTAAAGCATCCGCTAGGATGAGCCCAAGCCAACACCAACCGTTCGTAATGGCCGCCTGTAAACTCGAGGAAGCCCTCCATACCGCACAGAAGAACTTCAAATACAGAGAATAATGAAGAAACACAATGACAGTAAAAAAATATTGTCTTGTTTCTTTACCTTGTTCCATCATCAAATCTGGAGTCTGATAAGGAAATCCAGCTGCTTCAACGTCTACGAGATCTCGAAGGATCGAGGAACAGTAAGAAAGAATCAGGTCAGATGACCGTACAGGTAAACCACGCTCACAGCTCAACTGGAAATAATTAAAAGACATCTGAAGATTTGTAATACTGGAAGGACTACAGTAAATCCTCGATGAGTGTCCGAAGGCACTGAACACCAAATATTTTAAGAAATATTCTTCCTATTAAAAGCAGGATTTATTATCGAAAAAGGATTTGTTACTTGATAAAATTATTCTCTGAATTGTAAAAATCAATTTTGTCAATAATTCTAAGACAAATTCGAAAGTGTTGTACTAAATGTACTGGTATCACCGAACGAATAACTTGTCTTTCTTTTTTTCTAGCTTTTGTAGGGTATGCTACACTGATTATCTATTATTTCAGTATTGTTTTCCTTTTTTGATCGGACCTTCTAGGTATAAAAATGTTAAATGGAAATATCACAAACCGTTTGAGCTACTTGGATGATCAGCAGTCTGTGAGTCAACGGATATCCCCTAGCCAAGTCCCGTCTCATTAATATCTCTATGCATACTTCAGGCATCTGATGATGAGACTTCAAATTGTTCCTAACAATTTCCCCAAGACATTGATCACTTTCTTCTTCTTTGGGAGTACCTTGCATTATCAAATCCCGGATGTCCTGATAAGTTAAGTCAACTGTTTCACTTCCTCTCTGAAGGACGCCATCTTGCCAGAATATATGTTTCATCCATAGAGCAGGATTGTTCAATGTATCGTGTACTGTAATTCAAGAATTTTACTTCTGAAAACTAGAAAATATCTAATAAAAGGATTTTTACAGGTCAGTGGATAAATTACACACATAATCGGACGTCCTCACTTTCTGGAACGAGACGGTCTAATAGGTACCGTCGTATTTGGTCACAGAGCTTCAACATTCTCATTAAAGTACTCCAATATTTCTCTTCAAGGTATTGCGCATTTTTGTCCAACAGAGTGGCGGCTATATTAGCTATTGCAACAAACAACTTTCTAGATGACATTAATTTTACTAATACCCTGTGGTGATAAGAAAAAAAAGAGTTCATAACATATGGGGTAGATAGTATCCACTAAACGATGGAAAAAAAGTTCTAATAAATATCGGTCGAAAATTTAATATTTTCAAAGTTATAACAATTTTTTAAAGCAAGTGACCCTCTACCTTAGGGAGCTATCGTTCTGTATGGAAACAATGAAGAACATTGTGAAGAAACTAACAAAAATTGTAGAAAACCTTCTGTATCCAGAAAAAGAAGAAATAACAGGATAATCCATTTTTTCCATATGGTACAATAGCTCCCTAAGGGAGAAAGTCACTTGCTTTCAAAAATTGTTATAATATTGAAAATATTAATCTTTCGAGCCATGTTTCTTAGAACTTTTTTTCATCATTTGGTGAGTACTAACTACCTTAGAAATTACGAAACCTTTTCCGTTATCCGCCTGTGTATTATTTAACGTTATTTATTATTGAAGCGTAAGGTATATCATTCTGAGTGTCTACCTTCAACAATAGTGACAGAAAAGGTTGCATCGGCGTTCATTTGACCAGGTCTCTGATGGATATAATCGACCACCTTAGACAGGGCTGTTAATTTGTCTTCTATAACATACATACAACAAGATTATATTTATTATTTATTTATTATATCATTTACTTAGAAAAATTTAATTATCCTGACATCATTTCGCTTGGCCAGTTGCCTTAATAAAGGTTTCACTATATCATCGTTTCGATCTTACCAAAATTGTCAGAAATGAATTTCCCATAAACCCACGGTGAGAATCCACAGAGAAGCAGGGCCGCCCAAGTCCCTGTGAACACTCGAAGTCCGTCCATTTGGGGGTTGTTCGCGATCCTGAGGAATCTCTTTCCGTTCCCAATGACTTTATAGCGTCAGCCCCACCGCTCCGTATCGCAGGAATTTAACGAAATTGACCGGGAAAACAGTGTTTCTTTGTTACCGGTGGCCGGAAACACGACCGCCAGTATTTCTTCATGAGGGTGGCGACGCGTCAAATCCTGGCCATTCGTCTTTCGAGACTTGGATTTGTTTGATACCAGCGAATCGTTCGTGGTAGTTTAATTAAGACTCGAAGAGAAACGATTCTTTCGCGTCGTAATATACAATTTTTACGTACGAAAAATAGAAGGATCGATTAAATACAATAGTTTCGAAAGAAATGTTGAAATGGTTATAAAATTGCAGGCTAAATTACAGATTCGAAAAATGTAACATTACTCAACAGTCTGTCTATAGAATAATTTGACGCGACAATTAACCGAATAATTATTACTGCTTAAACAAAAAATGTTCAAAGTGGAAAATCTGCATTTTTTTCAAAATCAATTTTCTGGAAAACCAAGGACGCTGGCGAAAAACTGTTTGCAGATTCGTATTCAGGGCACAAAAGTCTGCAAGAAATGGCTAGTGATTGTTAGAAATCTGAAAAAAAGTTAATATCTGTTGACCGGTGGAATTTATGTAGCAGTATAAATAAGAGACGAACATTTTTATTCAAGGAACATATGCATTTAAAGATACAGTACTTAATGAGATCTCGTGAGATTTTTTATAATTTACTTTAGAATTTAGTGGGAAATTTTTTAGAAGCAATCGGGATGAAAAGGGTTCATGTATTCTCCGGAAATGCAGCCGTTCAGCCCGTGACCCAATTTGACGCACTTTCCTATTTTCTTCCTGGTCTAAAATTTAATTCAAGTTCCATTAAAATATTGTTGAAAAAGGACGATTTCAAAAATGCACGTAAATTGCAGATGATTTTTGAGACTTACAACTTGGTACTCTATCTCGCAGAATCTGTCCTCTCTGTCGTCCGAATTGTCCTGCATCGGATTTCAGTTAAAGTTAAATATAAACATGAACAATTAAATGTACATCAAGAATGATATTTTTGGTTTTGATAAATCATTGAGGCAGTTACCATGTTGGGAAATTTGTGCGTCATAATTAACGGTGTTTGAACGTTGTTCATGATTTCGGTTGACTGCGGTGTTCTCGAGGCGGTGCTCGTTTCAAATTCGAAAAGTGTGATTAAAATGGCCATGTACAGCAAATTCGATGTCCTGTAGATAAGATCGAACACAAATGTCATAAAAAAATTAGTTCACCAAAGAAATACCAAAAGGAATCACTTGAATTTACGTAATGAATGAGTCTGTTCTTCTCGAACATTAATTCCAAGAAATGTACATTTGTAAATAAATACAATTAGTAAGGAAAATTTTGAAGTCGATAGGATGTAACTTACATGCTAGTGTTTACTTCAGGTTTCCCGTTTACCAGACCGAGGATAAGAAACTTTGAGTCAAGATGTACTGTCACTGGTCCAACTAGAAAGATCTTTTATACTCGTCGAGAAGCCAACAAATTTCCTCACGATGGAGGAAGGGTTTCATCCCTCCGGAACAGAGCTGTAATCATTTTCGAAACGTAACAATTGCGACACGCCGTTGTAACTACATTTAACTTAAGTAATATGTTACACAATGAAACAATAACCGAACATACTTTATTCAAAATTAGATAGACGTACGATTTATATGATTTTTCATTGTTTGCACCATTTAAAGGCAACCACCCCGTCATAACAACAATGGTGACGAATGTTATCGCATAACGGAGCTCTCAAATTTCAGGACTTGCAAAACTGACTTGCAACTTTGCTGCAGGTTCGACAAATCGGCTTCCTCGATTTCCAATTTTGTTAAGAATACAAAAACTTGGTTACACGGTTAACTCAATCTGTATACAATAATACACCTATTTCAGTTTAATACTTTAACAATATTTAACTTTCTGAAACATATATTTCAATTTGAGCAAAATCCCTGGCATCATTTAAAAAGTGATCCGTTTGACATGGAATGGAAAAATACCCTGTGTTTCAAAACATCGAGAAAGAGGCAGTAAAAATACCACAAGACATTGTACATCAATACTTTCCATTTAAAACGAAGTAAAATAAAATATTTTCGGAGATAGCCTGGGATATGTACGCAGTTGAATTCATTCATTAGTCGTAGGGTACATTGGAACGCAAATTTTCGAAAATTGGTCGACCAGAGGCACATAATACATATGGCTTTGACATTGTTTATAACCTTAGGAGTGCTCCGAGTGCTGCGAAATGAAATTTCTAGGACAATGTCCTTGTGCGTTTGTTTTTCTCCGAGTCATTCAGTTCGATGCCCGTTGAAAAAAAAAGGTCGTACCGAGGCGTAACATGGTACTGAATATATTATTTCGTTAACATAGAAATTCGAGTGGGGCAGAAAGGGGGACTACCCTCGACCAACGATCCACCAATCACGGTCCTGCTAAGGTAGCCGAATCCACCGATGTCGGCCAGTCGAAGACGGCCTAAGGGTCATTTGTCTCGAAGAAGTCGAAGTGATAAGACGTGAAGTGAACTCGCTCCCGTCGAAGAGTACGTGTCCTTTACTTTTCACGTTCAATCATTTATACAAATTATTAGTGCGTTCATTAACTCTCTATCGTTACTTTCGTTTAATATTTATTCATTTTACAGTAAATTATTGTAAATTAATTTGATATTACGGGACAAGGTGATCGGTTTTCGCGACTTTCTTTATCTACGCCGAAGTATTTACGCATTTCTGATTCAATTTACAATCTTTTACGGCACACCTCGGGCACAGTAGTTGTTTATTTGTAACGAAACCATTGGTAATTTGATGCAATTGCTTGGAATAAACGCGTTTACTTTCTGTTTCAGAGGACTGGCTGGAAAGGACGTGCCACCGACGCCATGACAGTAGCAACACGCCGGAAAATTGGTGGAACGTGGTAATTTGTTGTAACAAATAGGTGACAGTCTATTATATATGTTCATTTTATCGTGTTTCTATTGCGTTTGGCTGTAAGCATGATCGCGATTTTGCTATTTATTGTGCAAAGGTCGAACGAGAATTCTGCCGATACGTACTTTGAATTTAAATGCGCAGTTGAAGAATTCAAAATGGCTACCGTGGCTGTTAGAAAATTTGAATATTAGTTTCAAGCATTTATATTCGAAATATTCGCAATTTACTGCGTCACGGTCGCGAAATTGTTTTAATAATTATTAATTTCACCTGTCTATCTTTATGGAATCATCGGGTTTGCATTTGCATACTGTTTCGGTTGTAAGTTTGATTATAATAAATACTGCGTAATTCACCATGCTCATCGAAGCATGGGTAAATAACGAAACTTTGATATTTGCAATGATTTTCTGAATATTCACAAAAATCGGGACGCGGTTTAGATAGAAAAAATGAAAGTGCTTACAGCTCTAACAACAAATGTCTTTAATATAATACATAATTATTAAATATATATGTCTAACAAATTTGACATATTTATATTGAATTGAATAATTATTCTGTAATATTTAATAATGTTTGAACTGATGTGAATTATTGAAAGGCAATATTTTCTCGACAAACACTTGGTAGGATACAGAAACTAAAACAGTAGGCAGGCACAAGTGTGCCTTGTATTTCCCATGTACTTTTCTTTCAGAGAATTTTGTGGCCGCGCGCAATGCGGTCGAATAGAGTCAGTGTTTATATCGTACAAGATTTTTAAAAGTTTATGCGGAGCGAACTGGCTCCGTGTAGAATCTCACCGGAGATGTTAGGTTTTCGCGAAATTAGAGTCAGTGTTTATTGCGTGTTATCAATTACTGTCAGAGTGTCGGGACACTTTTTGCTTTTTGAGTCGCGAAAGTAGAGTCAATGCATCACCGAAGAAAATATTTTTGCGCAGCTCTGTTTACAGAGGATGTAAGTATCTTTATATTCTATTATTTACAGTATTCAATTGAAACAGCTTGAATTTTGAGAGGATGTCGTAACGATTTTTGTTTCTTTTTTATCAGATTCATCAGGCGCTGTATCAACGACTATTCCAGAGGATGTCCTCGGGCGAAGCTCCACCCGCCAAGACTGTAAGCATCTTTAAATTTTCTTACTTACATTATTCAATCGAAATAGCTAAAATGTTGAGAAGAGATTGTAACGCATTTTGTTCCTTTTTTTTTTCCAGATTCCTAGAGTCTTAGACGGAGCCCTTCTGTCATCGGGTGAGTCGCATGCTTTTTGTTCCTCTGGTCCCCAATCATGTCGTAGGACGATTGGTCCGAAACGGCACGGGTGACTGGTTGTATACGTGCTTAATATTGCGAGTACAGTGAACGCGGATATGCAATCATATCCGCGAGTAGTGACATCGATCTGTTGTATTTCTTAGATAGGCTAGGGTCTTCTTGTACGCCGCGTTTATTATTAATAATATAATTCAGAAATATTTTGCATTGAAAGTATATTTATAAACGAATATTAACTTAACGTGAAATTATTGATTAATATTGATCTTTGATATTTTGGGACCAGAAGTCCTATTGTTTACAACAATTGATATTTTTTTATTAATCGAGAACGTGGTACTATATTATTCAGTTAACTAAAGAATGCGGTAACTTGATGGCAATTATTCGTATATTAATATTGTCATATCGAAACCATTACACTAAATTTATTCTATCAATCAAGACGATTACATAAAAATTATTCTAGTGTTGTTTACAAGTACGGTCAATTGATTGAAAAATAATACTGAACACATTAATGTATGAAATATATGTCGACTATAGAATCGAAAGAACGGAAACCATGCCGATATGTTTAAAGTAGAGGGGAAAACATTGTGGTGCCTTTTTAGATGTGCATATTACACACAGCAGTTAGCGCAATACGCCACGAGACACGGCAGCACGTTTCAAAAATTGAAACCAGTGTTTCAGGTTTCATTCGTATTTCCAAATCCCTATAAAGTATCGGTCCATAAAACGAAGACGTGTCGATTTACGTCGTCTGTGCATCGGTATGCACACCCCCGTGAAAATACATGTGTTATGGAATAATTTAACACGGGTGCACACGTGTTAAATTATTCCACAATCATTGTCGTGACCGGTCGTTTTGATTTGCCAATAGCAAAGAATTTTATCCAGTTTTACGTACACACGGGGGTAGTAATATGTATATCGAAACGTGCTGGCGTGTACTCACGACCACTTTAATGGAGTGTGAGCGTTGAATGCAGGGAAGGTACTACTGTGTTTGGCCAGTATGTATACAATGTTCCTTAAATATATCGGTATGGTAGACGTACATGTATGTACTCAGAAGAAACGAGTATTTGTAAAGTCTTAAAAAGAACAGGACCAGAGGTGTCCATCTACCACTTGCGAGCAGCATTCTTCCCTTCCGGAGGTACCCCCACTACGGGTCTCTGGTTGACTCGCTGGAGTCAATCTGAGATCGGTAGTCGGGGAAACCCACGAGGGGAGGCTTGTAATTGCTTGTAGCTCGTGGGTGGCATTTGGACAACTCTGGTAATAGAGTCAATTTTTATGATCGTTAGTATGTTAATCACTTTTGATTTCACCTGTTAGTGTGTTATTTATTATTCTCAAAAGTTTTACCGTCATTTGTAATGAAATAAGAAAATTAATATAAGCTAAATTTATTTATCATTTAAACGCAGTATTAGTAAAATGTACAAACAAGCATTGCATATTGGTCAGTGATGCTTCATGAATATTCTTATTTTGTATCGAAGATATATTTGTCTTTATTTATGTCTTTAATACAAATAGGAATATTCTAGAAGCATCACTGATCAATATATAATGCTTGTTTGTATATTTTACTAATGAAACTGGGAATAATTATATCAAATACATACTACCACGTTACTCGAAGACAGATATAAAAATTAAGTAGCGCATTTTGATACACATAGATTGAGCTAGAACGTAATGTTCTAGACGTATGTGATATTAGAGACCATGTACAAGAAGGCATTTCGCGACGGGTAGATCTCTGAGCCAAAGTAACGTGTCTGTGATACTTATATTTTGTATATCTTACATTGGCTTTGACGACGGGATCGCCCGAGGATTGTTCAATATATCTAGAGTCATGTATCTAACTGCAGAATCTTGCTTAGAGCCTTGACAATTAAATTATACAATATTAACAAATAATTAATACTTGCTTTTCAATTTTTATTAATACAAAGTCGAGTCACTTTTATTCCAATAGAATATTAGCCCGTTAGAAGAGAATGAACTATGTAATATATTTTTTAATTAGGATTTTCAGGATATTGATTCCGTGTTCGTTGCTCGAACCCTTTCACGTGCCCAGGTGCTACTTGATTGGGTGAGAGCAACGGGGAACGATGACTTGATTTCACATAAATAACATTTGTATGCGACTGGCAAAGTTAGCTTACCGTGCACGACGTATTTTCCACTTGTGTGTGTGGTTAGGCAGTGGAATTGCGTCGGTTTCCATTTCTATCAATTAACAATTCATCTGTAATTGTACCTTGGAACAATTTTTTTTCACAATTTCCGGTATCGGTCGTACATATTCCTTTGCTTTATACAATGTCTATAATAAAATGTCCATGGAATATGTACTGATTTCGAGTCTCTCGTTATCATGCGAGCAATTTAACACGTAATCGATTTAAAGTACACCAAATATACGTACTTATAATACTTAGAGAATTTTTCTATTCTCGCAATGGATGCTAGTCTTTGCCAGTCGATTTCAGGAATATGGTACGTACCTATATAGAGCGTGAAAGTTGTGTATTACGCTCGGGTGTCGGAGGCGTCCCGGGACGTCCTCCCTAGGTGTTAGGCTAACTTGCACCCGGGCGTATGCTTGAGAACCGTGGAGTGTTGTGTGTTGGTGAAAATCTGTTTTTTGCTATTTCTTTTTAAATATAGGGTTAGGTAGGTAGGTAGCATACTTTCTTGTGTGTGACTGTACGATTAGATTGTAAGTAGGCAGGGGCCGGGGCAGGCTATCACAGTCTCTGATCGGGTAGGCCCCCCATTTCGCGTGATAGTCCTGCTACCGGGATCAATTGTAGCGTCGATTCGAAACTGATCCAGACGGAGCATGCTGTCTGCTTCTGGTTTCGATTTCGATTCTTCAAATTGGTCAAATAGCTGTGTCGCGGTCGCGGTCGGAAGGATAGGAACGTCGAAACGAACGACCTGCTCGATTGCACTCGTGGTACGATCGTACAAGACTCTTGCGAGTTCGGTTGATCGTCCACAACCCGAGCAGTTTCAGGATTTCAGATTCGGGCGGACCGCCGAAGAAAAGAAGTGGCCCAACACAAACTGTGTATCGAAGAGGGCAGCAACGAATGGCTCTGCATCTTCGGATGCGGAGTCATTACTACTTTGTCACTGTACTCGCTTGTAGTTGTGTAGTAGTTAGTATTTTTGGCCAATGTACCCGGCCCAACGAACAGCAAGTTTGGGCAAAATCGCGGTTTGAATTAGTGTTGCGGATGAGATTAGATCACGGGTTGCATTAGCCTTGTAAATTGTTAATATTGATATTCCTAATTGCTTGGAGAATAGTGTTGCGAATGATGAAATCGTGTTTGCATTAAAATCATTTTTATATTTTCAGGGTAGTGTTGCGAATGATGAAATCGTGTTTGCATTAAAATCATTTTTATATTTTCAGGGTAGTGTTGCGAATGATGAAATCGTGTTTGTATTAAAATCATTTTTATATTTTCAGGGTAGTGTTGCGATAATGACTGAGCGCGATTGTTTATACTTATTATTTGAATGAAAGTCTTGTTGGATTAAAGATCACAATTTTAATTGATTCATATAGTCCTTGTCTTTTGTTGAATTAGTGTTGCGAGATGAATCGATCGGGTTTGTATTAGTGTTGCTATCAATGAAACGCCCAAAACTATGCTGCAACCATTATCAGAACCACAAAGCAGCAGCTTATATTGCTGCAAAAAGTGGTTCGCACGCAGCCCAAAATGGTTGCCCTGTTTATTTCAACCTAAAGTTAGTGTTGCGTATTGTGAGACGAAGGTGCACGGGAGTTTTTTCATTTTTATATTTATGAAATTAGCGTGGCGAGCAAAGAAAGCACCACTCGCGTTTTTTGAGAATCTTTTGAACATCAATTGACATTAAATGATTAGTGTTGCGAGTGATAAATGCCCTACGTGGCTGCTCTCGGGAGTTTTTTCATATTATATTCAATTTAGTGTTGCGTAAAGAAATATCATTGTCCACTCACGGATTCTCTTTTTAATGAAATGAAATGTAAAGAGTGGACAGATTCAGCGGCCTATTGTGGCTGTTATTTTTCTGTTTCTGTATTATTTGCCAAGTGTTTGTGTTGGAAATACTGCTGAAAAAAATATTTATTTTGTAAAGAAAAGTGTTCATTCTTTTGTAATTTCTTGAACCATTAATACACATTGAATATTATATATTTTGATTGAAGATTTGATTAAATACTGACATTTGACACAAGGATAATGAAAATTAAAGTCAATTTTAGATTAAAGATTAATTAGAGTCTTTTGAAGTAGGCATGACTATTTGTTGTTAGAATTGTTAGTAGATTACTTGTTCAATCGTAATACGTTATTTGCATACAATATTGATATCAAAGTAGTGTACATTTTTGTAAATTTGTGGAATCTCACTGCAAAGATCAAAGTTTCTTCGCGATTGTTGCTAAACTTGAAAATTAATGATAAGCTTGCAGCTGAAAAAATATGCAAATGCAAATGCGACACTTCATATTGATAGCAACTTCTCAAGTAGAGTCGCCGTTAATTCGTTATTGCTATCTCTATACGAGTATAATTTCAATTTCGATACAGTAAAATGCGATTATTTCGATTTAAATGCTTTTATTGTGTTAAATATTGATTATTGCATATCACAAATGATTGTGATGATAAAATCTATTCTTGTTTCATCTTTGCACAGAGACATAATTCATTTTTTGTTTAAATTCATTTGCCTAATAGTCGAGTCTCTACCATTCTGATAAATTCATTTTTTTCGATAAAATAGATAAATAGACTGATATTCTTAATATTTTGTGTGTACTAACCCGTTTCCTTTTCAGCTTCTTATCCAATGAATTAGTTTGTTTCAGATGATCTACATAAATTCCTACAATTAACACAAGTTTGTCAACATGAGAAGATAATACCATGTATCGAATTTCTGTTTCAGATTAGGTGTCGTCGTGGGATTAAATTTCAACTCCACCTAAATAAAATGTCTATAAAAACATGTTATTATATTATTTATTCTTATCATATATATGTTGTTATTGAAATTCTTATTGAAATGTATGCAAAATGAAATGTCTATAACTATGTTTTATTGTGATATATACTGTGTTTCTATTATCGAACTAAAATATCTATAAAAATGTGTTGGTATTCTTGTATTCTTATTACATGTTATTATTGAAATTGTTATTGCAATTGTTATTCAAATGTATGCATAATGAAATGTCCATTAATATGTTTTGTTGTGATTCTTTGTACTTCTGTTTCAGGGATCGTGGTAATATCAAATTTCTTTGAGTTTCTGTTTCAGAAATCATCATATGACATCTCATCTGAAGACCAAAATAATGTATCATTCTAATCTTTCAGGGTATGTTTCAGAAATCATCAAACGAAAACATCTCTTCATCTGAAAATCACATATAAAGACAAATAATAATGTATCGTTCTAATCTTTCAGGGTATGTTTCAGAAAGCATCATATGAAGACATCTCTTCATTCTGATGATCACATATCATGAGTTCACGCTTCACATGAACTTCATACGAAGATTTCTCTTTCTTAATATGAAGTTCACGTGAAGAGTTCTCGTCATATAAAGATCTTGGGGATTGTTTCGATTAAATCAACAACTAGATTCGTTGGGGTAAATGTTGCAAAAAGCACAAAGGGTGGGGCGGTGTAGGCGTGATGGGGGGTGGGTCTCCATTCGCAGCAACCTCCACGTGGTGAGACCTGGGCAATCATTATTATTTGGCATATAATTAACAGTCATAATCACCTACAAGTTGACGAATTATATAGCAAATAATATGAGCAAATTGGCTGCGAGCTTGTTCATTTTGATCAATTGATTCTTGTTGCTAGCTTCTTTACTCGCTAGCTGTAAACAGCAAGAATCTCTTGTTTTTTTTTGGTAATTTTTTATTTTTTTGTTTGTAGAGCAAACATTAGGGAACGTGGCTAAATTTATTAAGACAATAATATATACACCCCACACCACACTTTCTGTAATGAATAGTATGCGAGTTAAATACGACACCGTAATATGTATTGCGTCCTGAACGTGCTGGACGACAGAGTGGGGTGTGCGCACGTGTATGACAGATAGGTATAGACAAGGGGCGATCCCAGTGATCAATTAACGAATGGAATTATCGATCGTGAATTATCGAATGACAATTATCGAACCGACAATTATGGAACTTCGAATTATCGAACTAACAATTATCAAGCGTCTACTGTAATATATTTCATGATACAATCAATAAAGATTAAACATTTAAAATGGTTAGAGAACAAGAAATAATAAATTTTTGTCCAATGCCTGTAATAATGTTACGTACTCAACATGGCTGCAAGTTTAATGCAAGATCTTCTATCAATAACTTGTACGGAGATTGACAGCAGATTAGCAGCAAGTCTTGCAATATAGCCTAGATTGTGTTACAAGACCTGTTGCTAATTTGCTGCCAATTTGCTTTACCATTTCGTCAGTAGGCTTTACCTGCAAAACCCAAGTTAAATGCGGAAACAGATTGCCATGGTTTTTTAGACAAATTTTGTCTTTAATTGCTGGCCATTTCCTTGAAACTTGCATAGAACTGGTTATCAGGGTATGTTTTAAATTTTAGAATATGAATATTACCAATACAATTACTAACAGCTCGTATATATTGGAACATATATAATTTTGAAAAAAAAATCGCTACGTATCTTTGAAGGATTTAGGACATTTTTATGAAGTCTATATACGTATTTAAATAAAAGTATGCACGTTCCAATTCACAAATTCTCGCCGAACAGAATGCATTGTAGGTGGCACTAGTTCATCAAACTGGTCAAGTGGCGCGAGAAACATGTGTGGTAGAATGTGTTGGTGAGTAATCTTGTCACGTAATTTCAATAATTAATTCATGACACGCATACTCCGTGAACGGCAAAGAGAACTCGTAAATTATTTCACAGTTCTCTGAATCCGGACACTTTGGGCCGCGCTTGCGACTACAAGGATGGCAACGGCAAACTACGCACTACATCGTGGACCAATAGCGACGTCAAATACTTTCCGTCGTGCAACATCGGACCCAAAGACGTTGTACCCTGTCTCGTCGCCGGTTCACATTTTGCAAAAAATAATGAGAGGGTTCTTTGCTCTATGATGTGGAGTATGATTCCACCCTGGCACGAGGTCAGTGTTTACAAACATGGTTAGATCGAACGCCTCATTGGCGGGAATGGGTGGGGGTTGTATACTCACGTGGTTCTGATTAAATCGTCAACAGCGGGTTGACGCAAAAAGCATTCGCGAAATGTAAACAGAACGAACGCTTATCGTATCGCAGTATGCGATAACAATACGTTACAGGCTGTATTTTATTGCCTCTTGTTAGTATGCAAACGAGAAAGATGTTTTAATCTTGATATGCAAATTTGTAGGGTGACTATAGGAAACATACAATGTCGACGCACAATGCTCGCCTGGAGAACCTTAAGACTTCTACAATGTATGCTCCACCACTTAGAAAGGGATATAGGTGCATTGTAGTTTGCGAAGGTTATTACGAATGGAAAGCTGGAAAGACAAAAAAGGAGGCTAAGCAGCCGTATTACATTTATGCTACTCAGGAAAAAGGAGTTAGAATGGATGATCCCATAACATGGAAGGATGAATGGTCAGAAGAGAGTGGTTGGAAGGGAATTAAAGTTCTGAAAATGGCAGGAATATTTAACAGATTCAAAACTGGAGAAGTACATGTAGCACCTTGAATTTATTCATTTTACATGTGTCTTATATGATAGTGTAACAAAATTATATTTCAGGGTAAAACAATATATAGTTGTACAATAGTTACAACAGATTCTAAAAATTCTCTCTCTTCGTTACACAATCGTGTACCTGTATTTTTAAAAACAGAAGAAGACACACATGTAAGCAGATAAATTTGTTATCATGGATAGAGTGTATATGTATATATCTTTTAAAAGATTATTTTACTGTAAATAGTAGTCTTCCAAAAATTTTAATCACTGAGAACATTTTTGCATTCTGTATGACGTTATCAGGTTTGGCTAAATGAGGACCTATCATTAGCTCAAGCTGTTGACAGATTAAGCAAAGCAACAGTATCCGAGGGCGATTTAAGTTGGCATACAGTCTCGACTTTGGTAAACAATGTAACACATAAAAGTGAAGATTGCAGAAAGGAGACAAAGGCCGTGTATGTATATGTATACACATCTGTGTAGTATCATGCAATTAATATTTCACTGAAAGAATTATAAACTTGTAATCCCTTGAAGTGACATACTAGACTATTGATTTACTAATTCTATTACGTACAGAGAAGAGAAAAAAAGCAACCCTAACAGCTTTATGGCTTCCTGGCTGAACAAGGGGACTGCGGCGTCAGCTAAGAGAAAAAGTATAAATACCGATGATGACCATAGCAGCAAAAGTCGAGAGAGCGATAAAACGCCTTCGAAAATTGCAAAAAAATAATTCTTTTGAAGTCATACAGGCAAATGTAAATACCAACATTCGCTACCTCAATGTTTCCATAACTATTTATTTAAATTATATTTTCTATATATTTTTATATTACTATATGCAGTTGCTGTAGTTTTTTTATGTTCCGACTAAAGTAATAGGAATAAGAAATATTCCAGTGTAATCCTCAGTATTATAATAAAACACTACGCGTCTATTGTCCTCTATACATCGTAATAGTCCCCCCCTTATTGCCGCCCAAAGGATAAACCGATATTCATGATACATGATCGATTAAGACATACCAAAACGTAAAATATCGATGTTATATAGAAATTAACTACTTTTTTTCTATACCTTAAATGCCACCATTCATTGGGAGACCACTAAAAGCTCCACATTCACACGTTTCCAATATTTTCCTTAAAACATCTGCCTAAAGTTACCCGCGTAAAATACATTTTTTCCCGAATGTGTTTATTTAAAAATATCCATAGACCAGATCATGACACGTTGGACGTGATTTCTATTCTTAAAATACTCTTAAAACATCCGTGTATATGTTCCGTAAGTTACATCGCATAAATTTTCGTTATAACTACAATGAAAAGCATAAATAAATTATTGTCTTACACCTAACGCATATACATGCAGACACTCTTAACACACCGATTTAAATAATTTTATTCAAAAGAGGTACGCTGTCTCCGGATCGAATGATGTTCGATTTAGCGCTCAGGCTCGCGCATGCGCGGAGACCGCGAGCACTGATTCAGCATGGCGGCCGTCGGCCGGATCTCATTCGGCGGTTAAACGAGACGAAGAAAGAGGAAAGAAGGGAGGGAAAGGAACTCTGGTTACCCGAAGATGTCAGCACGTTGACTCGTGTTTCGCGGTGGCAGCGGCGGTGTACGCGAGATCGGTGGTGGTTCCTACTATCCCGCGAGTGGAGTGCAGTGTGTGGACTGTGGTGTAGTACGTTTGAGAAACGGAGCTGGTACACGTACGTACGCGAGGAGCTGTGGTGTGGTTGCGCGTTTTCGTCTCCTCCCGTGCCGCGGGGGCTGCCCTTCGCGAGAATCCGCGTCACGCATGGCACCGCTCCTCCGCCGTGCCTAAGACGCCTTTTTCCCGGAGACAGAGAGAGCGAGATCGCGACCGGGGCCCAGCCTCTTCGCGTGCCTCGTCTCGTTTTGCCGTTTTTTTTTCTCTCTCTCTCGAACGCCGAGGTGATCGCGAGTTTACAACCGAGCCGACAGAATGACCAGCCAGGAGACGCGTGACCAAGGGATCAGCAATGTAGAGACCGAGTACCTCGAGATCAACTCGAAAGAAGCCTGGCCGATCCTCTATCAGGTAAAAGAGGTCGTCCGTGTAACGTTCCTTCCTCTCCTTCCGCTTTTTGCGTCTTTCCTTCCGGTTACCACGAGAAAGAAACCGTTTGCCCCCCGTCCCTGTCGCCGATGTGTCAGCCTGTTTCACGCGAACACGCGACTATACGTCGGGAATTGTTTTTCGCTGACACGGTTCGCCAGTCCCCCGATCCGCTGTACACACAATGAATAATTCCTCTTCCCCTTCGTCGTTCCACTTGCCATCATCCGACGGAATTTTTAACGTGGACAATTGTACGCACGTTACCGTTTCTCGATGAATCTCGGAGGATTCTTCGCGATGATTCTCCAGTGCTTGGTTCTCAGTATGTGGATACGCGACTGACAACGTATTCGATTAATTTACGCTTTGTAAATGGGTTTTGATTTACCGCAGGATGAGACGATTCAATACGATAACGGAACCAGAATTCAGCGACCGTGATTGTTCTTTTATCACGTTATGCGTGCTCCATTTCTTGGATATATTTGTTACAGTGCACAGATTGTTTTAAAATTGTTGGTATTGTTTTGTATTCGCGGAACGCGGTTTTCACAGGAAAATGTTGAGTACATTATAGAGTGTATGTTGTATGTCCCGGTTTATTGTAAAGAATGTTGTGCTCGAAAATATGAATTCCAGGTGTTTGTTTAATAGTTCCTTGTTGTTTCGTATGTATACATGATTTGAAGGCTAAAGAAAAATTTTACTTTATTTCACATTTGTGAGGTAGGAACCTAAGGTAACCAAAGAATTGAAATATTTGCTTTTACAGCATATACGTAACGAATGCAGCAATTTCACATTCACATGTAACGAATCAAAGAAACCACAGAACAAAAATTTGAATCGTTATAGAGATGTTGCCCCTTATGACCATAGTAGAATTGTCCTTAAAAGGGGGCCATGTGATTACATTAATGCCAACCTTATAAGGGTAAATATCATCATAAAATATCTAAATTCTAGAGTTGAAGAATCAAATAATAAATGGATATTTATTATAGGTAGATCGTGCTCACAGACAATACATTCTTACCCAAGGACCATTGGAAAATACTGCTGGCCATTTTTGGTTAATGGTATGGGAGCAAAATTCTAAAGCAGTGTTAATGTTAAATAAAATAATTGAAAAGAATCAAGTTAAGTGTTATCAGTATTGGCCTCTGGGTGATCTGTTGGATGATACTATGACATTTCTGGATGTTGGTATAAAAGTAGAATATGTCAGGAAAACAGATTCATCGGATTACACGACTAGAATATTAAAGTATGACAAAATAAGACATTCGATTGCAATGTTATTATTTATGTATATGTTATGATCAGAAAAGATTTTAATGTAATTTAACTTAATATTTATATTTCGCACAGATTAACAGATTTGGAATCGAAAGAAAGTAGAGAAATACTACACTTTCACTATACTACTTGGCCAGATTTTGGAGTACCGCAGAGCCCAACAGCCTTTCTTCGTTTTCTGGCTGATGTTAGGCAATCGGGAGCATTGGATCAAAATGTTGGGCCCCCGGTTGTTCATTGTTCTGCTGGTATTGGAAGATCAGGAACATTTTGCTTAGTAGACACCTGCCTTGTTTTGGTAAGCAATAATTTTATTAAACAAACCATGCATTAAGATATTGAAATAAAGAAATTGCTCTTCATTTGGTTGTAGATTGAAGAAAATGGATTGAATTCTGTGAATGTTAGAGACGTATTGATTGAAATGAGAAGATCCAGAATGGGTTTAATCCAGACGCCGGATCAATTGAGATTTTCGTATGCTGCTATCATCGAAGGAGCAAAACAATTGCCATCCAATAACGTGGTAACTAATACCAATTCACAGTGGTGCAGTGTTATTGGTTTCTCTGTATGCTCGATTTGAACTAATTAAGCAACTTTTCCATTGATGTGTTGTGCATGCTTGTCGGAGAAGATTTTCTATCTTTAACATACCAAATCTGATAACACTGTACTACTGTGGTGTAACGTACGTTGCGACCTTTACTAACGTGTGTATGAAATTTACAGAACATTGATAATGAGATAGTAACAAATCATTATGATATAGTAAATAATATTAGTCATTCTTCGATCGAAGAAGAAGACGAACCGCCTCCTTTGCCACCACCGAGAGGTGAGTCGTTAACGCGTAGTATGATGGCGGATTTAACTTCAAATGTAACGACGAAAAACGGTAAGTACGATTTAATCAACGATTAACCAAAAGTTTTTATCAAGATGTAACTGCTTCCATATTTAATGATAGATGAATTAGGTGGACCTCCTGATAAACCATTGCCAAGGGAACCGCCGACTCACGTAGAAACATCGAACAATCCACCACGCGCAAACTCTACAGTGATCACGAATAATTTACACGAAAACAATTCCGACGATGTTGCAGTGCCTAATGAAACCAGAAGTGACGGTGAAAATTCTTTGCAGACGAACAGCCCTCCGTCCAGTCCAAATGCGTAAGTTGTCAATGTTGTAGAATCGGCGCGTAAGTCAGTTTTGTCTCTGTACGCGCGTCCTTAATGGTATTCATTTTGTTTCAATAGGAAAAACGAAGTACGTCAGCGCACTAAAGAAAAGAACGAACGTTTGACAGCATGCGTACGGGAGATCAAGCGTCGACAAAAGGAGACAGAAGAATGGCAAAAGCTCAAGAGGTCATTATTTAAGCCCCTTTCAATAGGCATAGGTGCCGCAATTGTTGGTGGGGGTATTCTAGCAATCTGTGGCTATTTGTACATGCGTGGTTAGGATTCGAATTTATTCCATGTCGCGCGTGTACATGGGATCGTTGAGCTGTCAGTGATACTAGGTGATTCGCACATTCAAGAAATAGTTACTTTCACCACGAGATATATTTAACAGCAATTATTTGCACGTGTCATCCATTATCGCCATGAGAAAGGAATTAATCGGGGAGAAGCATTCGACGTTAAGTAATTCAAAGTAAAACCACACTGTCGTCCTCGGACGTACTATCAGTAACGGATAATTAATCAGGATAGTTAGATGCAGATAACAGTTGTTGACGAAATATTCAGACAGGAGTAACTTATTCTACGAACGTGCGTTTGTAAAGGATGTTGTTGCACGACGAAGATGCTAAAGAGAAAAAGATTGAAAGGTTATTGATAAAAGGAGAAAGGGGAGATCTTCAATTTGTATTTTTATATTGTGATTTACTCAATGAGTATGTAGAATATTAGACGGTATACATTCGTTTGAAGATTCTTTCATTAGGTTCCCTTGAAAGTCGCAGTTCTTGAAATGATTGTTTCATACTTGTGTCTTCAGTTACGATGGAGGAATAAGAGGTGCATTGAGTTATACGTTTTCTTCGAATTATAAATCAAGAGCGTGTCTTTTTTTTTTTTCTGATTTGCACCGCACATCCTTCGAATGAAAAACAGCAGAACCCAGGTGCAAGTATAAAAAAAAAAAAAGCGATGAGTCACAATGCCTTCTTACTCATACATCGTAATATAACCGTAGACTCTCATATATGATACACATTATACGAAGTGGGTGCACGACGTTTCACAAGCAAACTTGACGATTTACTTTTCTAATACAGAGATAGAAGCAAGTATTAATCTACCACTTTTAGATTTAGTTCCTTTTATTTATCTAATCGCTTTGCAAACGACATTTGAAGTCCGACGATTGATTTAAAAGCAAACGAGTGAAGTCTCTCATTGATTTCATGATTCTTAAATAATTCGACCTCTTATCAGTAATCATCCAGGGTACCAAAATCATTCGCTTTAGAGTTTATATAAGCACCCGATCACTTCGCTAGACTTCTAATAAATATATTCGTGATAGACGTAGAGAAATGTTAACGATTCTAATTATAGTATACAGTAAATGTTTTAAATAACTTGCCCGTAGAATCCATTCTTCTATAGAATATTCACAAAGAAAGGAAATTATACTAGAATTAGCATAAGTCATACCTGTGACATACCATGGCCCATTCTTTATGTGGGATGCTGTATATTTAGAATTATCACGACTTGATTTGACACTTGTTCCTCGGGCTATGAGTAAAGAGGTATACTTTTTGACTTTCTCTCTTCCTCGAAGAGACGCAGGCCACCAAGATATTCTGTTAAATGGCAATTCGTGCCTTTGATTGTGTACTTGGGTAAATATTTCACAGGATTTCGTAAAAAAGCTCATGAAACCATTGATACGAGTGATTTTGTATGAAATAGTGGAGGGAATCTTTTTATGCAAGAACATTCCTGGTATACGGAGGAAGGTTAATAATGAATTTCGCTAAAACAATTAGTGTCACCTGAGAAAACAAAAACGTTCCAACTAATGAGCTTGAATCGGTGCTCATCATGCAATTTTCGCGCGACTTACGCATATTAGTTATGCTTTAACATTGTGATTAAGCAGTCGACAAAGTGGGTGCCAAACGAATTAGAAGCCAACAAAATCTTTGTACCATGCATAAGTGAACATACGCAGACATTTAATACCTCTTTGGCCGAAATCAGTTCCTGGCATTACGTTTCATATTGATCCTTCAAGTATCAGAACGACATCTGATCCAATTGGAGTGTTATCAAGTACATCGATAACTAATTTTGAAAAATTAGTTATTGCAATCATTCGTAGGAACTTCCTCGCAAATTCGAAAACAAAAGCTTATAGAATTATTAGAATAATAATTCTACCAGGTTCATTAAAAAGTACTTGATATCATTCGATGGGGTCTGATACCTTCTAGATACAGTATAGGAAATATATGAAATGGGATACCAGAAAGTGATTGAATCAGGAAAACACGTTGAATCTTTCTCATGGTCACGTCAGTGACTTTAATTTTGTACACTTTTAACCCCTATTTAAAGCCATTTTCTACACGAACAGCATGCGAAGCTTCAATTTTACGCCAGATAGAAATAGGAGGGGGTGGGGGGGTGGGTTAAAAGAAACATTTTTCTAAAGTACGATTTTCCGATTAACTTGCTCAGTGGGGTCTAAGACCATTGGGCATCGCAGAAAGACTGAATACGTCTAATTGCATCTAGTGGAGACGAAGTTAAGGGGAAGAAAAAAAAACAAGAGTTCATAACGTGTTAAGCCTGTATTCGTAAGCTGAGCTTTTATACAAGTCACGATTATTAAAGCTCGCGTAGAAAATACTTATCGTGTTCCGAGACAAACAGAACAAACTAAGGGAGGGGGCAAAGGAGGGGGGGATGCAATTCGTGTCTCGGCTTTACGTTGCGAAGAGAGAGCGGCCGTCGCGAACGAAGTGTATTTTGTACTTTTGTACGTTGTTAGCTCTAGGTTGGAATACGATCTTTACAAAAGAAAAGAAAAAACAGAAAAAAAAAATAACGGAAATGAACAAGAACGAGATTTTCGGGTACGTTTGGAATTCGTACAGTGCGTCCACGATGTTTGTTCACGGCGCACCGATCACATGTTAGTTTAGAGATATCATGTTCCAATTCAAAAGCGATGTCACGCATGTTCCGAAGTTAATACAGTATTCTGTCGTCGGTATACCGTCTATCTGTGTGTGTCCTGTGTGTGCACCATTAATCTCGTCGTTACCTGATTTTCTCCCTGAGGAGTGTTTATATACGGTTAAAGAAGTGCGATCGTGAACAGACCCATCTATCGATTTACAACACGGTATATCGAACAATTAGCGAGGAGGATGATGTGAAAAACATTGGCCGTTTCTATCGAACGGAAAGAGCAACACTAGTAATCAGCCTTCATTTGAAACGAAACGCAGTCGAACGAAAGAGATGCTAGCGTTCCTAGTGTGATCGATAAATGTAATATTTTTTATATTTTGCGTGTGTTTTTTTGTAGAGATACTGGAATTACCAGATGAGATCGTTATAAGGGTCTTGAGAATGGGATTGGAAGGTTCTGAATGTGAGCCTTGTCCTTTTGGAATGAGTTTGTCATACATTGTCGGCATTGTGTATAGTTTTCATCAAGGATTGAAGAACACTAGGACACAGTATCTACATGGTTCTATAGATAGCTTGGTCTTACTGTTCAAATTACTTTGATTTAGGATAGATAACTTTCTGGATCCTTGATACAACTGAACAAACTCTGGAGGTTTTTGGATTACAAAATAATACTGTTATTAGGATTTTAAAATGCATGATGTGTAATTAGTGTCTGTGTGTGTATGTGTGTGTGCCTTCAGACTTTCAAGGAACATCTGTAGGCCCCTCACAAACGAGTGCCTTTTGAGACTACCAACAAAGATACTAAATTCTGAACATCTAAAGCCAGATGGTTGTGTACAGTTGCATTCTGAGATTCTTGATGAAGATAGTTCAGTATCACTGTACTCTTGGAGTCTTGACAAAGCTGGTTACAAAATATCTGTGGTTCCTTGGAACATAATTTCTTAAAAATACTGCTAATACTCACTACCAGTTTTACTTTTCATGGACTTGTAGACCCACAGGATCACATATACGTACTTGAGACATCTAAACTGTTCTGTTTCAGATTTGTACGTACGATGTTCCCTTGTCAGGTTTTCGTCAAGCTTCCACTGTATTTTTGTCATAAGATTGTTTCTATGGTCTGGTGATACATACTATCGGTCCGACGTCAGCAATGTCGATTAAACGTATGTTTCTTTTAAAAGGATTACCCTTCTACATTCAGAAGCTCTCCTTTGATGTGTCAATTATTGGACAGAATTCATTTGAAGCTATCAAATTGTATCTTTCGTTCGAAACGAAATCGATCCCGATGAAGGCATAGTGATACGCGTATATACCCCGAACCTCCCGGGTCTACGAGCATTGTTCTGTGTACGATTATCGTGAAAACGGGGTGAACGTACGGAGAGAGACACATACGTTCAATCTGGCTCCCCCTGTTTTGTGTGTATTGTGTCGGGTGATCACGGGACGCTTCCTGAGCGGCGAACGAATGGGAGCGAGAAAGACGGCGCACGAGTGCGAGCGAGAGAGAGGGAGACACACGTACTTCTCGAGAGTTCGAATCCACGAAAGGACACGGTGCTAATGAAAAGTTCCAAGAAAAGAAAACCAATATTACGCTCTCGAAGACGCGTGCGAGCGTGAAAGTCGAAGAGTAAAGAACACGTAAGGAGTGTGTTGCGAGTGACAGAAAAAAAATAAACCAGAAACAGAGAAAGAAATTAAAAGTGGCGTCGATCGTAAGATTTCGAAAGAAAAATTGAAGATGGCCGACGGATACATTTGAATTCGAACACTGCGCAATTCCCTCGGTTGTGAGAAAATTTGTTTCTTTTTTGTTTGTTGCTCCTTTGGCCCAGAAATCGGACGATCGAACTTTGAAGAGAAAGAAATAATCGAGATAGGGAGGGAAGGATTTTAGTACGGATTCAAATTTTTTTTTTTTTTTTTTTTGGACACCCGATAATCTCACCCGTCGTGTACAATAGAGACATACATATAATACGTTTTGACTACATACGGAGCCGCAGAAACATAGTTAAGTGCCTACACCGTACGAAAGCAAAAAGTGAAATGAAGGAGAAAAGGGAACCACGATGAAAAAAAAAAAAAAGAAGAAAAGACGACACCGTTAGTAGCATTAACGATTACTATACTGTAATTAATATTATTAATGACGTGCGACCCCTCGACCATTTTGGACGAGCGTAGCCATCGGGCAAGTGAATCCTTCAGTATCCGACAATATATAAATAGATAATCGTTCCAAGTAAATCTATTTATCGCCTGATTTGTCCAAGACACACACGGATCGGACCACGAGGCCTACCACACACACGGATTTTGGGACTTCCTGTGGACGGTGTGAAGTTTGCTCTGCTCGTTAACCGTGGAGAACACAACGGTGTCGAATTACTGTAAAAAAAAAAAAAAAATGGAAACAGGCGAGGGCCCCGATTTTATGAAACCACGTGGGACATTGTAGTTTAGTAGAACGAAAAGACTGATGGAAAGTAAGGGATAACGCTCTGACGATACAAGAAAAGTAATAATTAGTCTTTATACGGTAATATTTAGGAAATTTGTAAAATTAATTTCTTTAGCGTGTACGCGAAACGTCTCTGAGGGAATTTCACTTTCACAGGAAGATATTCGATCGCTGAGACGCGGTATACAAGGGGAATTCAGAAACGTGAGGTCTTGATTTAAGCGATTAGACGATTTTATAGCCATTTAATTGTCGCAGAATCGTACATGTTGAGAGTACAGGGTGTATATCGGTAGAGTTTAGTAGTAGTAGTTTGTGAGTACAGGGTGTATATGTATAGTTAGAGTATGTGTGTATTGGTATTAGATGACACTGAAGTGAAATGTATTGCTTATTCAAATTTCTGTTTTTGCAGATTATATATTGTAAAAGCTAGGATTATTGATCAATTTTCTATTGGTCTAAAAGAAAGTAGATCTGTTTTCCGTTGCCCAGATAACAGATGACGCCTTGAAGACGCCCATTTTACGGCTATTTTAGGTCTAAGACGCCTTTAACCCGTCTTCAATATTTCTGAATTTTTTTAGACTCCCATGTGTTACTATAAAATGGCTATCAAACGAGATATTTTCAAAACGACCAATCCCCGTTGACCCAGTTCAGTCGAACTGCTCGTATATTTTTTTCTCACTCCAGTTCGTGGCCTATAGTTCTGAAATCTTCTTGTATACTTGTTTGAAAAATATCTTCGAAGAAAAATCGTAAGTTAGCTGTACACGCTATCCCGAAGAAAGTGATCCTCGTGGTTCGACCGAGCCGTTTGGCGGTCAGATTAAACGTAAGGAATCGAGTTGCATTCGTGAAATGAGAGAAAGGGGTAAAAAGCACAGTGAAACTGTGGTCGAAATCGACTCTCGTCCTCTTGGGACTAAGAGAAGAAGAAAAAACAATGGGGCAATGGTAGGAAGTTACTTCTCCCTGATGCCTCTTGCATCCAGCGACTCGACGTTAACTATATATATATACACACATATATATATTTACCTGATGTACCGTTGTAGAACTATATCGAGTGGTATTTTAATGTAAAAGTGACAGAGAGTGTGAGAGAGAGTGGGGCCGAAGAAAACGATAGAGCTAAATAAGAATCGAAAATTAGGGGGAGGGGGGGGGGCAAAAGAAGTGAAATGAGAAAAAATATTTCTTATGGATCGAACCTCTGTTGCAAATAATTGGTGAATACATCGTTTTGCCATTTGACGTACGACACCTTAAAAAAAAATCAAGGAAAAATTTGAAAACTTTTATTCGTTCCATGAAGAGAAAAAATAATCATTGGACGATCACTTCGCTTCTTTGCACGCGCCCCGTGAGGAACAGAGGCCCCGAACGAAAGTGATTCGGGGCAGCATATGACGGAAGGCTTGCATGCAATAACGAGCGTTTATATTGCATTGACGTGGAAAATGGACAGAGAAAAAAAAGAGAGAACTGAAATCGTATAAGGGCGAGAACGTTATGGCGCTCTCACGACGCGTATTCCTTTTCGTTTTTTCTTTTTGCCACCCCATGTAGAAGAGACTCGTAGACGAGGCCCCCCGAATTGCGTATTATTAGATCGATCAATACAGGAAAGGATTTTTTCGTACTTTCCAACAACTTTTTTTATTCCATCGATCCACCCCCACCCCCCCACCCCCCTCGCCCTCTTACTGACGCGACGGGTTTCAGGCGCCTTAGAGTCGAAAGGAAAAGTAAAAGGAACTGAATTGAATCGTACAATTGTAAAATTGTCTTTTTCTCAAAGGGAATGGAAAGAAACGATGTTTAAAGGTCAATTCAGGGGACTTTTTTTTATGAACAATTGAACATAGAAATTGTAAGTTTCGTATTCTTTTTCAGACCAAAGTTAAATGATATCGGGAGGGGCACAC
The DNA here is from genome assembly GCF_001272555.1 of Dufourea novaeangliae. Taxonomy (NCBI): domain Eukaryota; kingdom Metazoa; phylum Arthropoda; class Insecta; order Hymenoptera; family Halictidae; genus Dufourea; species Dufourea novaeangliae. The sequence goes on along the minus strand of NW_015373961.1, from coordinate 60,790 downwards.
TTTCCGGTGTGATTTTTTTCTATGTGGCCCGTAGAGGTCATATGAAGGTCAACTTTGTTTTTTCTAAAAGTAACTGTATATTTTTTCATGCACTAATTCGCCATAAGTGACTTAGTACTTTATGCAGGGAATAACAAGTAGCATCGAGTAGCGTATAAAAAAATTTACATCGGAAAGTGTGGGCCCTAATACTATTTAACTTTTCTCTGAAACATTTTTTCTGTAGCATTCGATTGTTAACCTGTTTATCCAGGAATAACAATTATTGTGTTTCCTTTCGATTCCGTGTGAAGTCGGAAGCCCGTCGAGGTCAGCTGCAACCCCCACCTGACCATCCCTCCGGAGGGGATCGGTTTCGATCAAAACGATCGAAATCCCCTCGTGAGACTAACACAACACACACACTCCGCCACCCCTCCGCCGTGTCTCTTTTAACAATTTTCGTCTCCACCCGGAACTAACCGTCTGTTCATGCTTTTCTCTCTTACTTCACGTGCTTCTTGTTTACCTGCAGCCTCGAAATACCCTCAATCTGGTGATTTCTTTCAGATCTAAAAGCGAAACTACCGAAACCAGCGAAACCGTGCACGAGGAGGCCGAGCCGGCGATCTAAATGTACCGTAAAGAAACGAACCGAGATCGCGATTTAAGTGCCCTAAGAGACATACATAGACACACACACACATACATACATACATTCACGTACTCACATATATACAGAGAGAAAGAGACATACACGTTACAAAGAATGACAAGCAGAGAGAGAGAGAGAGAGAGAGAGTGAGAGAGAGAGAGAAAGAGAGAGAGAGAGAGAGAGACGTTCGTTATTTTCGAAACGTTTTATACACCACGAGCTAATGAAGCTATTTATTGAAGACCATCCATGAACAAAAGTACATAAATTGGAGGAAATAAATCGATGTGTTTGGTACAACTCGATCCTCGATCCTTTGATGCCGCGCGAGAAGACTTTTTTTTGGGCATCCCGTGACGATTCATCCTATCCCGTGAGCTTCGATCTTCATCCCTTATTCGTCTTCTCTTGGATACCATGGGTGAGTAACGATTGCCGTCTGTAATGACTCGTTTTTCTCTGTTTCACACTAATATCATGGCAAAAATTGTTTTGTACAGTATTATAATTACCCTTTCCTGTATAGTCGGGACTGGTAGCGCGCTTATAGAGAGAGAAAGAAATGGACAGGACCGTTTCTTCACTTGCTCTGAACTGTGAATGTTTGTGGAAACTTTCGACGGTTATTTTATACAAGAAGAAACGAGGAAAAAATTTTCATTCATCGGTCAAAGGAATCTAATTGTATAGTTATGTTATACAGGGTGAGGCACACTTAAAACAGGCCATCTGAATATCTCAACTGTTTATTAGTGATAGAAAGAAATAGTCAGACCAAACTTGCACGGTATCAAGGAACACATAATTTGATGTGAACAGTTTTTTGACAGGTGGACGCGTAGAGGTCATATGAAGGTCAACTTTTTTTTTTTTAATGGGAAGACATGCTTTTACGTACCATCCGATAGGAAGTTTAAAAAAAAGCTTTCCATTTTAAAAAATTATGTTGACCTTCGTATGACATCTACGCGTCCAGCTGCCGAAAAACTGTTCACATAAAATTATTTTCTCCTCGATATCACTATGCAAGTTTAGTCCGACACTTTTTTTTTCTATCACCAGTAAACAGCCAAAATATTCGCGCCTGTTTTAGGTGCCTCACCCTGTATATTATGATCATCTCTTGAATTGAAAGTCAAGGAAAAACTAGATCTTCCCTGAATGGTGTACCATTTGTATTATTCGAATGATTCGAAATCTGCAGTCCGTAATATCATTATCCCTCTCTTTCTCTGTTGCAAACGGTGTGTGACGTGAAAGGGTGGGGGACACAACGATGTGATTACAGGGAGGTCGTTGGCAAGGATTTATAACTTATAAGGAATATTATAAGTTGACTGCAGTTTTTTATGCAATATGGAATTTTGTAAAGTAATTTATACAGGCAGAAGTAGAAATGAAAAATTCGTTCTCCTTCAACGATTTTAGCGGGCTGAAAATAAAACGAAGCATTTATTAAGCTCGGTGGAAATTTGATTGTTTATTGCATTTCACATACTTCTATATGCTATAAATGCAGAAAATCCGCAGTCTAATTATGAGACTCAAACAAATAAACACACCCCAGCTCGATGTGCATCGTTCAGGAACAACGGTTTTAATGGATAAAGAAAACAATTTTTGCTGAAAAGTTAATTTTTAAGGAACGAGTTGTTTCTGGTGACAATTGTTATAGACCCACGTCCGGGTGTATCCGAGAAGAGTACCGCGTCGGAGTCCTTGACCTAATTCGGTGACCTGTAACTGAAGGTTTTCTTAATTGAATTACCGTTGATTGTTAATACGATTGATACGACAAATTGATTTTATCGATTATGATAGTAGAGCTAAAGCGTTGCGTACTTTAGAGCCCCACGAATTCTGTCGCATTGTTCTCGTTTTCGAGCTTTCAATGTCAACTTATATGCAGTTATAAATTACGTCATATGATTATTTTTTTATATACGTACATATATATACAAAATAAAGTTTCATTGAACTATCAGTTTTAGAATCGAGATAATGTCTGTAAAAGATATCGGAAAATGAATAGAATATAGTTGTAAATGTACAATACGTATGGAATTATGTCCTGTATCGTAATTTAAATGAAATTTATCGATAAACCGCGGATTTTTATGGAACTTTTCACATTTTTGTATAATCCAATTTGGAAAGAATTAAACGAAACTCGTGTTTCTTTTCTGGGAAACTTTATCAAGCATTGAACATGAAATAAAAGCAACTTCGTTAAACTCGTTTGAAGTCTTTAATTTATTGTGTTTTGTGTATGTCAATTCTCATTTCGCCCCCATATATTCATTGCCTCGAAGACGTTGGAAGTTCGGAAACGATATCCTTTGAAGAACAACAAATTATTTCGCACTTGAACGTTTTATTCTCATCGTTTTTTCGCCAGTTGAAACATTCAGAGAGATAATCGATTACACTTTTAACGTTCAAAGCGTACTTTCACTTTTTTCCGTTTTTTTTTTCGTACGTTTAAGGTCCTTGCGTCTCCGTGGACCAGAACCAAGATGGCACCCTCTTCCTAATTATACCAGGGTGAGTCGATCGAACGTCCCGATAAGGAGATAGCTCATTCTCGATCTTTACAACAAAAGGCCAATTGTTTTGTAAAACTGTGAAATCGATTTTTTAACAAAACTTATGGTTTTCAGGATATTATCCAAGTCGTCTAGATTTCGAACGAATTACTTCGGATGAAAATATTAAATGATACTGGTTTTTTTTACTATTCAGACGATATCGTGATAAAATCAAGAATATCACTATTTACGCGTTGATTTAGTCGTTTTATCATCAATTACACTCGGTTGAGTCATAATTAATTTCGTCGTAGATACTAAAAAACTATTACTAAATAATAAATAGCAATGACATTAAGAATAGTTCAGCTGAATATCAATGATTGAATTTACAAAATTATGTACAGAAAAAAAGAAACGGAAAGTTATTAACGACTAAACCTAATAATTCGATAGATCGTGAACCTACTATTTCGAAATTCAGTATTTTTATACAATTGGACTACTGGGTTTCCTGTTTAGAAATTCAGTACTCTTCAGAACTAGACTACTAGATTTTACTATTCAAAAATTCAATACTTTTCACATGATACAGCTGTGACAGTCAAACGTTAAAGACAAGAAAACTAGATATCGAGTTCTCTTCGAGGAAACGGTAACACGATAAAGGATCTAGAAGCTGTGGATCCTTGTAGTTCTATCTGCGCAACCAGAGGAAACACTAACGGGAACGGTAGTCGAGGAATGCCTTTTAAAACCACTGTGTTTTCCATCCGCGCCTCGCGTGACTCGGTTACCACCGCGCGCAAACAAACAAACCAGACCTCCAGGGAAGACATATCCGTATGTATACTGGGTGTCCCAAAAATATGGGACAATCCGCAGCATGCATATTCCTCGTGTGAATAAAAATCGAAAAATCCTTTACCGTTTTGTCATCGGAAGCTCCGTTTCCGAGATATTAGCACTTGAACGAACCCCAATCAGCTGAGCAGTCTGCGCGTAAGTGTGGCCCACCGCTCAGCTGATTAGAGTTCGTTCAAGTGCTAATATCTCGGAAACGGAGCTTCCGATTACAAAACGGTAAAGGATTTTTCGATTTGTATTTGCACGAGGAATATAAATGTGGTCGATTGTCCCATTTTTGTGGGATGTCCTGTATCCTCGCACGTATTTTGAAATGTTTTCTTGTTACGCAATTCCCCTCCACGATTCTGCGTACTGTCGTTCTCGGTCGGAGCGCGAGAATGAATCATCCGGTCGCACCGGAAGCTCACAGGTGCGACCATGACGAAGAGTTTCACCGAATGAAGATGATCGATAAAGTCAATACGACTTGTCGAATCACAGGCATTGGGACATGTACGAAAATGACACTTCAACTGGAATTTCCTGTGAACGCGCGGAGGTCCGTCAGATGTTGCAATTAAACCGCGGAAGTTTACTGAAATTCTGACGCATGAACGGTCGAATTGGGCGGGGCTTTGAGTCCTGTGCCAGAATGGAATGGATGCACTAGTGAATGGACATTATGTATAAAAATGAATGAATTACGTAATTAAAATAATCAAACGATTAAATATTGATTTTTCTTCAATTCCTTTCGTATTCAGACAATTTTGGTGCCACGTGTTGGTAAGGTTCATTTATTTAGTATTGTTCATTCACTGGTGAAATCTGTATTTGTTTCTTTCAGCGATCGAAATATAATTATTCCAGACTTCCCCATCGATTTCACCATCGTGTCACTTCTGTTCCAAGAACGATCGATTTTTTAATAAAGCTTATGGTTTTCAGGGTATCATTTAGCTCGTCTTAATCTTAAACAAAGGATGGTACCGTTGACCAGTCAGTTATACAACCGTTTCAGAAAATTACTTAAGAAGTAAGAATAGGTAATAATATTGACTGCCCTTTTTTTTTTTTAATCTGACGATATCATCGTCAGTTCGTAGGAGTGCAAGGGAGGTTAGGAACCCCTAACGCCCCTGCGTATTTCTCTGGAATCCTTTCAAACCAACGACCAAAACATGATTCATCTATCTTCCCCCATCCATTTCACGATCGTATCACGCCTCTTCCAGCGACAATTTGCGCGTCGATTGTTTCAATGAGGCACAAGATACCGTCGCCATATCCCCGCGCGCTTTCAATTAGCGAATCTGACGCGTAGGTGGGCCCGTGTGCGTGCGTCAGCAGAGTCCCTTTTTCGACCGTGCCCCGCGAAAAACAAAAAACTGGATGCAGCACCGCGGGCTAGATCGATGCGCGCCGTGACCACCACGCACGGTCGGTCATTCAAGTTTACCAGGTCGTTTATCACCTGCCGTCAAATACGTCACTGTACGATTAGCGTGCCCCCGTTTGACGTCATTGTTCCCTATAAATGCTCGATGAACGCGTTCGAGGGGCACAAACTCGAGACGAATCGACCCCGACGGATCTTCACCACCCGTGTGGATCGTTGACAGCTTCTATCGAAACTTTCGTTTTGCTTCGAGATATATCTTAAATCTTGCTAAATCAACCTCATTGCCGTGTCACCTCAACCCGGAAGACACGTCTCACACGACTCTAACGAGAATCATTCTTTGGAATTTGGAGAAGGAACACTCGCATCGAAACAACAAAATGGTAAGAACACTTTGAGAACAAAAGTATATTTGATTTAAAAACGGTCGGGAATGTTTTGAAATATCCGTATGTGGGCTAATGGAGCCGATGGCTGAGTCAATTGTGACTCGTAGATCAGGATTTTATACTACAGGATTTCTGAATATGGATCAAAAATTCGGTGGTTTTGTTTTATTGACGGGTCACCGGTGATCCAGCCATAGGACGCGAGGATCGATGAACAATACAAGTATCAACGTAAAGATCTTTTCGTATAGTCTGTCCGATAGTCGAAATAAATTGAGCTCCCTGTATACGTGTAATAATTACGTGGCGTGACAAAGCTGAAGCCGCCAAAAAAAGTTTCGAAATTGTAACAAAATGATTAGAACTTTTTTTTAACGTTTTCCAAATTTTTTACCATTTTTCTCATATTCTTCGACAATTTTCCAATTTTATTTTTAATACGTTCCTATTTTTCTTCGATGATTTACCAAATTTTTATTACCATTCTCCAAAGTTTCTTCAATAGTTTTCCAAACATTCTTCGACAATGAAACTTTCGAAATTTCACCACTTGCGAAAACCTAACCTAACCTAAATTTCTCTATTCCAGATCGCCATCTTGGTCATCTCCCTGGCGTTCGCCGGCTGCAGCGTGGTTGCGCTTCCGGTCAGGCCGTCTAGCGATGTCGGTCCAATAGTTGGAATCCCGTTTTTGATCCAGGATCCGACCGGATCACGGGGCAAATCTGATGAAGAATCGTCGCCTACGCTCTATGGGATTCTCGTGGGTGAATTGAAGAAGGACGACACCGTGAATGGCAGCCCTATTGAGAAACGTAGCGTCGTAAAGAACGACGAAGAAACGGACGACCTCGAGACCGCGGCTGGAACGTATGCGCTTCGACCTCTGTTCGTTTACAGGCAACAATTGGCATACAGGGAACGGGTACGACAGGCGAATCGACGTAGGAACCGATTCTGAGCGATCAATGGACCCCACCCGTCACCTATCTGACGTTGACAAGCTCGCGGTGAACGAAAAAAAAAAAAATGGACAGTGATTTTGGAAACCAAAGAAACGGCGTGTTAGCGACCCTTCGTCCGGCAGATTATTCGCGTTCGACGACGATTATTATTTACAAAAAGATATTCTCAAGTTCCTCATGAATCTGCTTTCTTTTTTGGTCAATTTTAACGCAACAGTCTGATGCCCCTGCGAGGCCGTTGAAGAGAAGAATCTCGAGAGGATCGCTGTAGCTCGAGAAGAGGATAGGGTATAACATTAGCTTCTGGAGAATGTTGTAAAGAACTTATTGCAGAAGGAACTGATTAGAGGTCGGTTCAAGGACAATTTGGATGTTTGAAGAATCTTCGGTTAATCGGTAGAGCTCCTGAAGAACTCGTTTGCAGATGAAGATTATTCGAAGCTGTTTAAGGAAGAATTTAAGGTTCATCGATGAGCTCCAGGAAATCTAGAAAACGTTTAAAATAATCTTTATCTTCCGAAGAATTGGAAGGAATAATTTTCGAATGAAGATTATTTAAGGATGACGGAAGAATTTATGATTTTTTATTGAAACAGAATTTTTCATGGATCCATTGCTCCTGAAGATTCTTCAAAGAAAATCAAGAAGGACCGTGTGAATAACTTTCCATCGAGACAAAAGGAAGGATCTTCTAAGGATTTACCTGAAGAATAATTTCGATGTCGTTGAACTCGAGAGATCCTTCGACTTCTCTTCCCCCTGTTACCGATAACGAAACAGCTCGAAGACGAAATTCCACGTAAACTGAACGGGTTTACGTACACACGCATACATGTCAAAAGGCATGCAATCCTCGCCCACGGTCGAAGAGAAGCATTGTTCAAGACGGAAGAAGGCTGTGTCCACTTAGCGTCCCGTTAATGAACGAGTTATAAATAGCGGAGCTGTTAATTCGACCCGATCCCCAAACCTCTCCGATACGACAGCGCTCATCTCGAAAGACCGAAGCAGAAATTTTTATACGGTTCCGACAACAGGGTATAAAAAAAGAAAAAGAGAAGAAAAAAAAGAAGCAATTGTACAGCATTTTTACAACGACGAACCGTCGTCCGATTCTCGTGCATAGATACTTGTGTGAATGACGAACGAGTGCCAGGAGTGTGCTTTGTCACATAGTCGATTATTAAGTCCCTAGTAATTTTAAGAACGAAGAGCTAGCAACCAAAGCAAACCTTCGCGTATTCTATTTAACGTAATATAGTCATGTAATATTGTTACCGTTGTTACACTCTCCGAGCATAGGACCATACTGTAGGTATTTGTGATACGATATTGTTTTTTGTTTTTTTTTTTTAGCCACCGACCAGTCGAATAAATTTCTTACATGTGAAACATCGATCGATACTTTGCAAAATCCTTGCCAAACCGTTTATTTCGAAATCATCTGTCACAGTTTAATTCTTAAATATTATTCACCCTGGGAACACCGGAATTCGAATGAAATGTCGTTTGACCGGCTCCTCGTAACTCGACCAGTACCTTCTGTTAGAAGATGGCCGACGATACCAACCCTTCCATCCGTGGAGTATCCTCCCCCGTCTCTGTTCCACGTCGTCGAGTATCTCCCCAAAATCCGCATTCCTTTCCTCACGTGGATCCGTCGAATCCTCGTTGGATCTTGCGGTGGAATCCTCAGGAACGTCCGCGAAGCCGTCCATGTCCGACGAGGAATCGGAGGATTCACTTCGAAAATCCACTTCGGTTGGCTGCCCCGGGTCGGCCATCTTGTTTTCTGCGAATTCATCCGAGTACGATGCTTCCGTGGTCCAATTGTCCTCGGTGTCTCGGCCAACACGACTATTCAGAAGCGATCCAAGATCAACGATCAACGGTTCGTGATTTTCTACTGCGTTTCCGTTCCGTTCTGTATCCGTGGTTCGATTTAATTTTAACGATTCGTCGACAGAGTACGCGGACAATTCACGTTCAGAAGTGATCTGCACCTCTGATTCCATAAATTTATCCGTGGATCTTGATGAACTCTCTGACGAGACTTGGAACTGCGGTCGATCGTTATTATTGATCGATTCCTTGACATTTTCCATTGGTCTGATTGTAACATCGGTGTTCAGATCGAAAAATGTAGGTTCCATCGGGTTCGACGGTAATGGCGGCGGCGCCATATTGGTTTTCTTGTCCATATCCCTGCATTCGTACCGACAGGCTTGCAGGAATAGGACCAAGCTAAGGAAAAGAACGGTGTCCATTCTGGTTTTTTTTTTTCGACGGATATACGTGGTACACTCGGGTGTCTAGGAGGAACTAAGACACCAGGAAATGATGGCCGCCTCTTTTATAGCCGGCTGTATCGAAGCAGCCGCTAATTCAATCGCTAAACATTACAATATTGTCAGCGACGTACTAACACGAGCTTTGGTTTGGGAAACACTACAATGATCCGGAACGATTCTTCCGTATGTTATCGGTACCTCGATATCTATCACGTTTTAATGTAATTTTATACAGTTTAATGGCTGTTTTATACAGTTTAACAGCTTTACGGGACGTCCGTTATCCGAACGGTGTCTCGGTCGGTCGTGATCCACAAGAGGATTATTGTAAAATTATAGGACCATATCAAGGAGAAACAAGACCAAGAGATCCATAGAAACTATTTTTACAAAGTATATTCAAATCCTCCTCCCATCCAGTATTACCGTTTACCATTCATCTATCGTAAAAATGGCTACCTGTATATATGGATCTCATTGTTTTAACTGTATTTATAACCATATTTTCGATTTTTTATTTTTCATCATTTAATCACCACTTGAATTCTAGCAATTTTCGTCCATTGGGAATGAAAAGATTCTTTTTAGCCAGAGGATTATGATCGATCGATCGGTCGATCTATTTTTCACTCGATTATATCGGATAATCGAGTCAGTTTGGACGATCAATTTACAGTCATCGTTGGGAGTGGACGAGCCTCAAGCTGCTTCGAAACGCAGCCAGCACAGGTTCAAGGTCCGCACGGCCAAAGTTATGTACCGCAAGGCTGATACTCACGTCTGTTAGCAGGACATCGATAATTTCTTTTGGTACCTGGTATAAAACCACGAACGGACCGTTATCGTCTGGCCAGACTGGAAAACGGCGTCGCTGGTGGCTTCAGTACGAACGAAGATTTCGCGACGATACGGCTTGTGCGTCACCGAGGGATGAGACGCAAAATGGTACCGCGCGCCTTAAGGGTATTTATACTGAGAGTTGTTATTCAATAGCCACCGACAAACATTTATTCGAATACATACGTAGTGAAAAACTGCTATCCAAGGACGTCACCCAAAGCTTTAAACAGTTTAAATAATTGTTTGCCAAATCTCAACTTATTTAAGAAGAAGTATTGTTTTATTATAAAAATTGGGATTTTGTACGTTTAAACGATTGAAAATTGACGAAGTACTTTTTCTTATATTTTATTCGTTATTTGAACTCAGCCTATTTCGTAAACAGTCAACGACTAAAACTATTCGTAACAGAATTGGTATTTTTAAGATTTATATATATATTTGTTTTTGTAATTTTACACGTTTTCTTTTCCAGATCAGCACGTTCCAAATGGTAGTTTTCACGGTTCTCGTGGTTCACGGAACCGTCTCGACGGCGTTGCCTTTGGACCCGGAAGACCTGGAGGGTTTGCTGCCACCGACGCCACGCGACATAAACGAGACCCTGGCCGCCGTGGTGCAAGATCCCGTCGTTCAGGACGCTGTCCACCAAACCGCCAGCAACGGATCGTTAAACGGGCTCGTCGTTAAACGGAAAGTTTACATTATGCCGGCGAACGATCCAAACAAGGTTCGTATACGCGTGACTATACGACGTGTTTGGAGAATATTAATTACGCCAGATGGTCGCCGAAAAACAAGAGAGACAAATATAATATCGAATTTATATTAGATATTCTTGGATTTCTCGGAATTTTCTTTATTAGAAAATTATCTTTTTTTTTTCCATACTAATTATCTACCATTAAAAATAGAAAATTAAATCAAAAGGTGTATAGAAAGTTTGCTGCTACCTTTTAAAATTACGAAAAGTAATTTGGAGTATTATATGGTTCGTACAAATATGTGTACAAGCGACTCACAAGTTTGTTCGCGGAATGTTGCCACTTCTGTTTGACCGAAATATTCCCCAAAATACGAGTTTTATTTCAAAAATTCAGAAAATTTCACCAGAAACCGACGGTAGATGTAATGATAAGGGGAATATATACATAAATGGAAATTCTATAGACATTCTTGTGTACCTACTTGTTATTTTAGAAGTATGTAAAGAAAAAGTGAGTCACTGTATAAACTCAATAAGCGTTTCCACTTAATCTTTTGGCAATTTCATGACCATCGTCGAGGTATTCTGACGTCATACCGCATCCAACAGAATTACAATAATAATGGTATTATTTAAAATTTCGGTAATCTCTTCTTTCTATTTTTATCTCTTATATGTCTGTTATGTTTACGCCAGTTTGATTTTATGTTTTTTTTTCTTCTTCTTTTCGATTCATGATTTTATAGTATTGCTAGTTATAGTAGTATTTTACGAGCTGTTTCGTTTTAATGTTATATAAATATTCATGACAATGACAGCAATAATTCACGTTTAAGGTGCTCTCGACACGCGAGCACATTCTGGTGATCCCGACCGAGAATCTGGAGGACGTACGACGGAACATCACGGAAACGAAAGAGGCGGAGGCCGCTGCAGCTGTCGTCGAGACTTCCTCGATGAACAGCCAGTCATTCTTCGAAGACGAGGCGGATGACTATATGCCTCAGGTAGAGGATAATAATTCAATAGATCCAATCGATTCAATATCCCCGTCTTTCAATTGCGTAACTGAAACACGTGAAAAAAATCCTTAGTTCCGTTTAGATCGTTGTGCATTTCGATACATTCCACCAATACTTTCACGAATGGAAATTATTAACAAAGATTATTATCTCGAATCGAACATTACGAGTCTCACCGTCGAATACTGCATACGAGAAACAAAAAGCTTTATTTACAATAATTTTTATTCATAGACCCTTCGTTTATAGTAAAACAGCAGTATTTAAGACCGTGATTCTGATCTCGAAACTGTTAAAGAGATTAAATGATTATTTCCCAAGTACATATATACTCATTCAAGAAGAATTATTACTTTGTTATAAAAAAATAGGAATTTTTTTTATCTTCTATCCGTTATTCGAAACTCTTTATCTAGATAATGAATTTCACAATTAAATGTTAGTTTAAATACTGCAACAAATATAAATGAAATAAAAAATCGAAATTTTGTAATCTTCCTCGATATAATGTCAGTCTCCCAGATAGCGCATGATGCCTAATAACGTCTTGAAGAGGGCTTAAAGGCGCCTTAGACCTAAGAGAGCCGTAAAATTGGCCTCTTTAAGGCGTCATATGCTATCTGAATAAGGTCCAAAGTCCACCGATTGTTTTCATCGACAAGAAACATTTCACTTCCGGTTTCTAGAGTGACGCAACCCTAAGTTTCCAAGGAATCGAAAGCATACCAGGCCAGGCGACGTCATCTTCCTCGATAAACGAGAATCCGAAGATCGAAATCAATTTCCTGGAAAACGCACCGACGCCTGAAACGGAGCCAAAGAAAATGGCGGTTCCCGTGGTCGCGGTGATCGATCCGTCGAACGCCAAGAACGGGAAACTGAACACACCGATAGTGGCGATCCTGCCGAATCAATTGGACGGGAACGCGTTGAACAATCAGGTGCAATTTCTGAAGGAGAACAGCGACAAGATCCAGACGAGAGCGCAAAACTACGTCGACCGGACCTCGATCGCCGTTGATCCCACGTATTGGAGGCCCTCGACGTCGGAGGTAAATCCATCGAGTAACGTTTAAACACGGGAAGATCCTCCGAATCGATTGTTTCATGTAAAGAGAAACGACAGTAGTCCTTGGAATAAAGCGCAGCTAGCAAAGCAGCTCTTGTTTTCATTTTTTCGCGTTCCTGCTTCCGACGCGTTGTAATCCTCCAGTGGTAATGAAAACGAATTTCTTTTATTTCAAAAAAATAAACCGTCAAGTTCTTATTAATTACGGAAGTCTGTGTTAGACCGCGGAAATCAGGCAGAATTCACAATTTTAGATTACTAGTCAGACAGCACATAACGCCTTGAAAACGCCCATTTTACGGCCATTTTAGGTCTATAGCGCCTTTATCCCTGTTGGTCGGGATTAGAATACACCAACAGTATTCCCTGCTTGTCGTAAGAGGCGACTAAATCGGACATATCCGAGATGTCTTTCCACCCCCCACATAAGGGTGGTAGCCGAGTTTGCTCGTGAGGGTATCCTCACAAGCAAACTCAGGTTCTGTTAGGGGAAAAAGTGGCGCAGGGTAAAGACCTTCTACCACTTAGTATCATTAATTACTTAAGTTTACGTCAAATTAACGATTTTACCTTTATTTCAGTACTTGAAATAAATTGACCAATTAGTAGAAGGCCCTTTTCCTACGCCACTTTTTCCCCTAGTGAAAACCGAGTTTGCACGTTCTTCAAACGGGTACTGCTTTCAGATCTCGATCGTCCCATCTTCGACGCAGGAAACGATGCAGATCACGTTGTTGCCGGACCAAACAGATGAACTGGTAAACGAAGAATTGATCCTTGCGCCTGTCGCTGTACCAAGATGGGGTTATGTAGCGCCATATTTCACGGATCCGCCGGAATACACAAGGAACCTGGCAGACATGGACGTCGCCGAGGATATTATCTTCAGGCCGTTGTTTAGGTACCGGCAGGAGTCGGAAGAGAGGACCAGATACCGACAGGAACAGAATAATCGGAGATACGGATATCGATATCCTAGTTACAATTATTACCCTAGACGTGGTTATTATTACGGATCTCGAGACAACGATTACTGAGAGCCGACGAATGAAAAAGATCATGGAAGAACGAAAATTTCTGGGCATAGAGAATGATTGTTGTTCCAACATGGCGGATAGAAATTTCCAAATGATTTTACATACTTCTTTTTGGTACACCATAAGTAAAACTAAAACTGAAAGTATTACAACTTGAACTTCAACACAAACTGAATATTCAACATTAGTGGTTGGTATTTGAATTGTTATTGTATTTTTAACTTAGTTCTTTTTATGTAAGTCGACGTTATCCCAACGTTACGGTATATATATAAACGTATGGTTGGGTAAAAAATTTATCCCGCTGAATCTCGATTCACTGGAGAAACAATTGAAAGAACTGTTTTCTACGTTTTGTGCTACCTTCTAATAACGTTTATTTATTATGTAAACCCAGTCTAACTAGTAAAAGCGTGACCGGCCAAATTTTTATCTGGACCCAACGATCAGAAAATTTCCGCTGACCCTATCTCTGTTGTTCCCCCACGTCGTCGTCATTCGTGTCCACTTTACCAACCTCCAAAAGAAAAAAAAGGAAGGAACAATGTCGTAATATTTCCAAGTGTACCAACCAGCCGCCTAACGTCACATCGAAAGACCATTTCCTTTATACCGTTACATGTTCCGCGCGAATAAATGTTAATATATTCGACCTTAATCGGAAAGAAATGCGGTTCAAGTATTTCCTGCAAGCCTGCGACGACAACGAACGAACAGTGTAATTCCGGTTTTTGCCTACACAGGACGCGTGATTAATGTCGTTCCGATGGAATTCCGTACAGCAATAAGCCTGTGGTTGTCACGGGCCATGAGAAACGGTGAAAAAGCCATTCACGATGTGTTCGTTTATGTGACCAAAGAGAGAAAACATTCTTTCTTTTCAAAGCCACTTCACCGACCTAGACCCACATGATCCAACGCGGTTCGATTGATCGATCGATCAGGGGGGAAGGGATCGGACATACAGGAAGATTAACGACTCTCGAACTGCTCGTTAAAGCGCGTTCGACGAACGATCACGCGAAACCAGTTTTTCAGCGAACGTATATCCGACTGGGGGAACATCATAGGCTTCAATTAACGCGACGTTGTTAATGCTACCCCTAGAGGGGGGGATCGGTTAGTCATTCACTCGTCCATCCATCCATTCATTATTCGTTCGAACGTCTAACGTGTACCCGTTCGAACGATATTTGAAACATTTTACGACTGAATGGACGTTTAACACCTCGCCCAGTCACCGACGACCGGTTCCAGGAATATAGACGGAAGATTCTGCGAACCACGTGCATAGGTATACACGTTACTGCGCATCGAAAATCCAACAGGCCGACGTAACGGGGGTGAATCACTTATTGTCATTACTTGACCTTGCAGGGTCTTGAATCTTAAAGATTTATTGAACAATAGACAGAACGGAGCTTCCCTTCCTAATCAGGGCCTCCTTTTTTCATGTACTAGAAAATTATTCGATTTTGCAAAAAAGCATTCGGTGTACAGGTTTTTCTTTTGTTGCTTATCAATTGACTCACGAGGAAACTTTCGTACCCGAAAACTCTTTTTTTCTGAATTCCGCAAGTTTGTGGAGGACCTCAATAGAAACATCGGGCAATTTGTCGAGTTTGTTGCGTACTCGGTTCTTTGGGGTGGGAACCACCCCCTTAAAGGGTCATTGTCTCTTTACCTATTTTTCTGTATATCTCGGAAACTATTGTAGATACCGAAAAAAACTGCTACAACGAAAATGTAATAGCTCCTTATAGTCTATAAAACTGTACGACGAAATTATTAAAAATTTGTTCTTTTTAAATAAATAAATTAATAAACAAACAAATTTTTAACAATTTCATTGTACACTTTTATAGAGTACATGATACCATTAAATTTTCATTCTAACAGTTTCTCGATATTTACTATAGTTTACAAGATACACAGAAAAATAAGAAAACACCCCATCACCATTAAGGGATGGTCCCACTTGGAAGAACCGAATTGTATCAGCAAAATCATAAAATCGCCCGATGCTTCTACCAAGTTTCCTTCCAAACTTGTCCGAAGCATTTCTCGTTACAACATTACTGTCCCGGACCCGAGATCGGGACAATAATCGAGAGGAGTCTGTAGGAAACACGTTATTTTAGACAATAGTTCTTACTGACTCACCCTGCATGTAAATCCGATGGACGCCCAGACTCATGCATCGTAGAGTCAAATCGCAGGAGGCTACAAACGATACCGCTATCGGATTATTACGTCGAATCATCAGCGGGCAGGACGAAGACGGTTACGCCCAAACAGGTGGGGGGTGAAGGGGAAGGGGAGGCGATAAGCTTTCGCTGGGGCAAGTTTCGATGGAAGAAAACCTTTCCTCGAGGTGGTTGTGTATTCGCGGAAGGTGACTCATTTACTTACGCGCGGGGATACTCGCTATTCCTGTTCCCTTCCCCCTCCCTCTCTCTCTCTCTCTTCACGGTAGAATCTACATACCGGGCCGCGGTTTTTAATTGCGTTCCTCGGGATCGTAAACGCGCCACGTATATAACCGATGCCCGGTCGATCCGTTCCCTCAATCGCGATCTAAGTCTCGCGCCGAACGGAAACCACCATCGAGGACTGCTCGTCACCTGTCGGGAAACCCTGTCGTCGTCATGTGGACCATTCTTTTGGTAAGGAAACCTAGACAAACACTTGGTCGTTGAACTCTAAAAATTACCAAAAAAATATCTTGTATTTTTGTGTATACTACGTGACATATTAAGAATTCATAAGAACATTATAACATTTTGAAATAGTCTAATGTCAGTTTCTTATTGTTGTCACAATTAATTGTATTATAAATATAGTAATAACATTATATGTTATAATTTCCATTATAATGTTGTTAGACATAATCAAAACTAATATTTCTTATCTTTCATCGACAAACCCTCTTGAAATAATTGAAAGACATTGTAGTTTCGTAAGTTTTTTTTTTACATACCTAACGATACAGGAATTTTCTGATAAATAAACTGTGCACGCGGAAAATATCATTATCGAACAATAAACCCGAGAAACGAGAATTATAGATATATACCTACACATTCTTTCGCATAAGTTTTTTTAACGTCAGTGACCAGTTAACTTGTTTTGCCCGGTGAAGATACACAGTTGACGTCAATGGGATACAGTAAGGACGTTGGTCCCAAGGAAATTAGAAATCCATACGTGTTTGCATACTTGTATTTATTATTTCCCGTTATTCGGACGTCATTTGTTTTGGTACAAGTGGTAGGGATGTTATGAATACTATGACATTTACCTTAGGATAAATTTTGTCCCCCCCCCCCCAGCCTGGCTACGACCATGTGTACCAATAAATGATTCAGTATATTTTGTCAAATTCAATTGTGCTTATTTCTGAGGAAGTCAGAAAGCCTATGCTGTTTCAGTGATATTTGTCCTCGTTATTTAATGTGGCCGCCGCCATTTTGAAAGAAAAACAGGTTAGGAAGATATTTTAAATTTAAACTTTATTACCAGTTTATTAAAAGGAAACAGTGGATCACTTATTGGCACACCACAATGCATAATAATTCTCCGAAAAATTAAATCCTTCGAAGACATTATCGCTCGTCCAGCAGACTGCAACCGGAAGACCATTAATCTTCCGTCGATAACAAGTAACTAACGATGTCAATACCACGCAGCCCTTCCTGTTTCTTAATTAATCACGACGCAAGATCAAGCGTTGAAACTTCCAGTAGGCGAAACCTGCATAGCCAGATTTCCTCCCATGCCATTTACAAGCTTTTGTAACCATAATGTCTACAGATTTAATACAGGATCTGGATACAGGATCTATTAAAAGGATCTGTTCATAGAGACGCAAAAATCTTATAATCTTGTATTATAATTATCTTTATAAGTCTATGGATCTGTCGACAATCTGCTTTACCATTCTGTCAACAGATGTTCTGCCTGCAACAACCAAAGCCAAATGCGGAAACAGATGGTTACAGATTTATAGACAGATTTTGTCAATTATCTGCTGCCAATCTGCGCGCAAATTGTTTCTAGGGTTTTCTCCATTTTAAAATTTACTTTCAGCTGCTTTGCCTGGTCTCGTCGTTCGATGTCGGTACGGCGAGAAGACCGTTAAGAGGACAGGCTGTTGTTTCCCTCGAACATTCGGATTCCTCCGAGTCCAGCAGCGTGGAACACGCGCCGATTCGACTTCCGCGGAAATTCGGCGGTGACAGCCGCACCAGGCGACTGCACATCGAGAATCAGACTGGGTTCGACGGTAAAGTGGAAAAGATCCACATAAACTCCGACGAGGATCTGCCCGGGATTCGCGCGTACGGAATGCCCCGAAAGAGTCTGGAGAACAACGGCCACATCGAAACGAAGCTTCAGAGGAAGATCGAGGAGGAAGTTGAATCTGGATCAAGACCAGCTCGAGCAGTAAGTCAATGGAACTGAACAAGCGTGTGTTCTGTGAATTACAGGCTGAAGACAATTATGACGTATCCACCTATGGTAAACAAATTCAGAATTACCCTATGGAATCGAACAAATTTGTTTGTTGAATTTTATTGATTTTTATTCATTTTTGTTAATTTGGTTAATTTTGTAATATTGAAAACGATACAGAACCTTAGAGTTGATTTACCATCGGAGTGTAGACCCTCGAAGCCAGCGGCCCGGTCAATCGTGACCCGTGAGATAATATCTATTCCTTTGATCGTCCTGTAAACAATTTGGTGAATGTGTGTGCGGGCGGATGGCCGGTGACCCGATCTAAAAATTTCTAACAATGATAATTACAGATCGAGGCGTACGGTAAGTCCAAGGAGCAACTGGAGACCAACGGAGAGATCGAAAGGGTACAGTCACCGACCGCGATGAGACATCAGACGAGAAGGGGCGCGGTGGTATCGAGGGTGGCCAGGTCGATCGACACGGAGCCGAAATCGACGGAATCGCGTAAGAGCACAGAGGATCTCGAGGCTCAGGACGCGAAGGTCTTTAGACCGTTGTTCGTCTACAGGCAGCAATTAGCGAGGAAGCAACACCGCGGCCGGCATCACGTTAACGGCTACCAAACGTACTTCTACCGACGGCCATTCTACTGAGAATCCTTTCACTCGATGACGTGGTGGTGTACCGCTTTTAACCTCCCCGTCCGCCTGTGTAATAACCTGTCGTCGAGGGCCCATTAGACGGCGACGTACAAATAGGCGTCTGGGCTTTAATGACAACCGGGAGATTTTGTTCGAGTCATAAACGACCCGATCCTCGAGTCGATTATCGTGACAATTAGGCCCGTGACCGTTTATGCAAATCTTTAACGGACTGCTTCGCGAGAATCGAATTCGGCGTAGAAAAACAGAAAACTTTACATATCGTTTTAATCAAAGGAGCTTATAAACAGGGTGATTCCGCTGGTCTTTGGTTAGCTTCTTGTTCCACTGTGTATTTATACGTATGATACCCGCGTGTGACGTAAATTGCGTGGAAATCCGTATAGAATGTTTTGCGTATCAAGCTATGTATTCAGTCAGCGTTACTTTTGTGCCATAAAAGGGAATGTTGTTAGAGGTGGTCCGTTTTAACCTTTTAGCTATAGCGAAGCTGACCAAAAAGTACTACCTGTTGATTATTGTATAATTACTATTATTATTGGTCGCTATAGAATAGTTTGGTCGTTTGTTTAAAGCAGTAACTAAATGTAATTACCGTTGTTAGGTTATCCGGTGTGTTTCATTAGTAAACAATCACTGTAAAAGAAACCACTATGGCGACGCGTGAATTTCGTCAGCGACAAGAATGCATCGATAGAGAACGATAATCCGCGAGATCGAGAGGATTCGAGGTTGCGATCGTGAATCGATCGATGCCAAAAAGTATTTTAAGGATTACTTGCGAGACGATCGTGTCTCGAATCTATGGTAGCCTAGATAATCAGTACTTAACGTGGATAGATGTGTAAAGCGCGAAATGAATAAATCGAAAGAAATTATAGAATATCCTTTTCTTACGACGTTTTTTTGGAGATATCAATTGGTCATTTTCGATACACACTGTGGATACAATAACGAAACCAAAAAACAGGTGAAAGAACGAGGTCTCTGTTAATCCCTTCAGTCCACGATGCGTCATCTGATCGTATAGTGGTCGATAAATTTCCACCGAGACATTATGTTGACGTTGTAATACACGACCCCGACAATCCTTGATTATCCAGTGTCGATAGTGTTCCGTCGTGAGCCAACCTCAAAATTTCCTGTTTTTCGTTCCTCTCCGTTATGCGTGACACGAGGAAAAAGACATCGACCCCAATCGTCGACAACCGAACAGACAACAATAGTATCAGTAAGACGGTCGATATCGACGAAATATACGAAAAAATGAACAGGTAATCAGAATTACACGGAATTATAAGTATAACGGAAAAGAATTATTTTTAGCAATTCCGAGCTCAATCGTTTAGAGATCGCTTCTGCCAGTTCCCAAATAGCACATGACGCCTATTTTACGGCTATTTTAGGTCTAAGGCGTCATGTGCTATCTGCGTATATAATTGAAAATGAAGCGTATCCTTTTGCTCGTAGATCGAGTAAAAAATTGTCCCTGTTGAATTCGCTGTCGATGGTCGTGCTGAACGTTCTGGATGTTCTGCTTCTGATCACTATTCTACCGTACATGTTGCTGCGATGGATGTACGCCAACGATCGCGTGAAGGTTATCCTAACCGCGGTCGTGGAAGTGAGCGTCGCGTGTCGAAAGTTCACCAAACGGTGTGTAACGATTGTGATTCAATTGTATTATTTATGGAAACAGGTCACATTGGAATTGCTTATGTGGGTGATATTCGCTGGAGTGTCCGTGCTGATGACCACCACGTTCGTCCTGGACAACGTCCGTTTTGGAGACGGCGACGCGGAGGAACCGCGACATCTGGCGGGAAACGGAAACGTTAAGAACACAAGCGGTCCCGGCGTCGTTGAACACTTCACGAAAGGACTGAAAAGGACTAAATTCGAAAAAAACTAACGCATTGTTATCGTGAACGTGTTTTCTCCCTTTTTCTGTCTTGTTATGTATTTTTTTTGTAAATAGAATTTTGAATACGTGAATTGGAAAGATGGAATATGTTCGTCCGTGGATTTTACGTATGCGTATCAAAGGGGACACTTTCAATTTTCAGGTTATTCTTAATTATCGAACTGTCCACCTGGAACGGTTCCGTATACTTTATTCGTTTATAATTTTTATCCGAAAAATTGTCGACTAATGGCTGCCATTTTGTTGTCTTGAATGTTACATTTTTCATTCACTTTTTGGTAAATGATTGCGATTTTCTGTAGCTAATTGTTGTGCCAGGTTTCACAAAAGGGGACATGTTTAAATGGCATTAATTGCGAAGAATTTCTGAAAGATCGGGTTAAGTGTTGTTTTGTACATGCTTAAGCAGAAATTATGCGATACTAGTAAGTGATTCCGAATGGAATGCAACGGTGGAAAGGGAGAAATGGGGGAGGGTGAAAGTTTGGAAGACATTTAGACGAGGAGGCGTTTCAAAAGTATCCGAAGGATGGAAAATTTGGGACAGTCATTATCGGCCCAGCCCTTCGAATATATAAGGAAATAGGGGAGCTTCTGGTGTTATTCGGTCACGTTAGTTCGAAGCAGAATTTTCACCAATTATGCGATCGCTGCGAACAGTACTCATCCTCGTAAGTTTCATATTTGTACAAATTTACCGTGTAAACGTACTATCGACTCTGATCAACTCTCATTTGTTATCAATCGGGCGCAAGGTCATGTCAAGGTCGTACCAAAATTTAATTCATTCCATCATCACGTTATTTTCATAATCATATTAAATTTCCATTAAAAAATCGGAGTTTCGTTTCACGAAACAGGTAACGAAGTGGAGAACGATGAACACTTATAAGAGGAAAAATTTCCAATTAGGTCTGCCTGACGATGACGCCGTCCCAGGGCTACAGAGCGAGACGAATGGACGAGCTGAGCATCGCCGAAAATTCGCGGAACAACGTGCATAACACGGTGGTCGACGATGCAACGGATACCGCCATATTTGAAAGAAAAACCGTGGTCGACGCAAAGCCTGCCATAACCACAGCGAGACACGGAGCTCTGAAAGGCATGGACACCGATCATCCAATCCTGCGAATCGTCGCTGACGTAATTTTAGCTTTGTTCGAAGCGTCGAAGGCCGCGATATTCGAGTACCTCAAGACGTTAGCGACCAAAATGATGCTTCTCTTAAAAGAGACACCGATCTACGGCCTCAGCAGTCTGACGCAGTCGCCGTTGTTCGATCTCGCGGTGGACCTGTTGCTGCCACTTCTGTTGGAGTACGACACGGCGAGTGATTACGCAAACGTTGAAAACACAGTGACACTATACAACTCGAGTAGGAGATAATCGACGTAACGGCAAATACCTTAGACAAATATTCACAATAAGTGGCTTAAAAGAACCGCCAAAGTGAATTAATAAATTTCTGATAATCCCAAAACGAGCACGATCTCTGGTCTGTTCAGTTTTGACGGTCTAGTTCTTAATTGTTCTATCCCTACTAGTTTCTAAACTGAGTTTAACATTCACTAAGTTTATTATTATGGAACCAGGAGAGTGGTGAAATAATCAAACTTACTATACAGTAAATCCTCGATGAGTGCTCTAAGGCTCCTCGACACTGGAGGGGGGTAGAGATTTTTTGTAATACAACACAACAATATACATAAATCTCTAAAAATTAAAATTTCTTTTAGATATAATTAAATACCATTTAATCGTAACGAAATGGAAGGTTCTGAACGGGGCCCGGGGCTACAGCGCCCCCTGGACCCCCCTTGGTCAGGCCCTGGTGTGTTGTTGAAATACAGACGTCTATGCAAAACACGAAGAAATAACACGAATTACGTACGTACTAATGATACTCTCTGGTTATTTCCAATGTCCCAAACACCTCGTCACCAGGTAATACATGTCCATTTTTAATCGACAATACATAAATTCGTCGACTCCCGAGACCTTTCGCACGACAAACGGCTCGATGGACAACGGTATCCGGTATAAATTACAATAAATCATCCTCAATTTGCGCGTCTGAAGCTCAACTTATTCCCTCTGTTCCTAGGCAAACCGATTCATTTTCCAAGTTTTCCTCCGCTCAGACTCGAGGAACAGAAACGCGTTCCATCGATTGCGAGTCTTGTCCACGGTGAAGTACGGTGTACCGTGAAAACTACTTTATTTTTGGTAACAAAAAAAAAAGAATATGAAATTACAAACGTTAAAGAAATTTGGTAGTTACATATTTGCTAATCAGGTATGGTTTCAGGACGCGACTGTGTGTGTGTGTGTGCGTGTACATTGAGTACCCATCGGCCATAAAAGGCATCGACGTTTCGTCAGAGAACAGTGGTTTCATGTTCGATCCTTGATCGATACCGTTTGACGACCGGGACTTGCCCTTTGCGCTTCTTCAACGGTAAGTGCAATTACGTCACTGGCCTTGATCGTCCAAGGTACCGCGTCGAGACGTACGTATTTGTGTTTCACGTTGCTCCTTGAAACCGATCGACTCTCGTGAAACCGATGATGGGCTGACACCGATTTTAAAAATCATCGAACATACGAAAATGGCGTAATAGTTAAATAAAACACAAAATGAACGGTGAATACGTGACAAGAACCGAACAGGGCCATATACAGGGTAATTCGTAAATACATGTCAACACTTCAGGGTGTAAATCTACACGTATGTATACGTTTCTGTGAACATTCCTCGTTTTTCGAATACACTCGTCCTCGATTAATCGTATACCGATTCTATAGCTTGGAAGTGTTTAAGACATTCCAGATAGCACATGATGCCTTAAAGACGCCTATTTTACGGCTGTTTTAGGTCTAAGACGCCTTTATCCCTGTTGGTCGGGATTAGAATACACTACACATGTGCTACCTGAGATGAGACTATTCATCCAGATAGCGCATGACGCTTTGAAAACGGCTTAAAGACGCCTTAGACCTAAAATAGCCGTAAAATGAGCGTTTCCAAGGCGTCATGTGCTATCTGGGCAGATGTTCAAGCTTCGATTTGGGGCAGATATGCCGCAAATAAATCCCAGAGAAATCCACGAAGAACAAACAAACCGACTTCAAGAAACTCGAAAACTTTTATTCAACGACAGTCGTCTAAACGGTAATGAGTCAGAGCTTCATAATGAGTGTACAACTACAATATAAGACACCTGGTTTTTTCCGTTTGGGTAACTGCAGTAGGGGAAAAACCCTCGACGGCCACTGTAACAATGTCCGTTATTACACGCTGATTGGATAGATTACGTACTTGTGTAGACACGCGGTTCATTGTTCCGCGAAGATAGTTTAGTACGAACGCCAGTTTCTGTCTTATTGATACACATATTTAGATTGGGGAACGATGAAAATTTTCCATTCGTACTATTTCAAGGATCAATAAGATACACCAACAAGACCACTGAACCCGTACTGTGTTGGAGCTAATTTGGAGTTGATAAAACGTCCATTCGCCAGAATATGAAGGCAATCGTCGGTGTGCTTCTGGTGCTGTCGGTAGCAGAGGGCACGTTGTTTTGGAGAAATATTTTGAATGGACAACGGAGAGGAACGTTCGAACCACCGGGTCAATCGTTTCAACCGCCTGGTCAATCGTTTCAACCACCAGGTCACACGTTTCAACCGCCAGGTCATGCGTGTCCACCACCAGGACGCTCGTTCCACTCACCTGCGCACGGCTGTCCATCATTGGGACCGTCGTATCAACCGTCTGGCCCATCGTACCCCATGCCTGGACTCGAACTAGGTAAACAAGGCCCTCAAAATTGGCCTCAACAACAACAACAGCCTTCACAAAGCAACATGCTTTACGTAAACAGCGCCGAATGGGTCTGCCAGAATCCAAAGACTGGAGATATGGTACGTCATATTAACTCGTTGCAACTATTGAAACGTTAAAATGGTATTCGAATTTTTACGGCAAGAAATGTACAGTATTTTCTCGTTAACCCTTGTGTAGGAAACCGGGTACACATTTCTAAATTGTCTTTCACAATTTTTTATGTTCTTGTCGAAAACAACACTTCGTACATTATAGGAAGGGAAAACTAAAAGTTTTGGAAAAGCATGAAAGCAACTCCAGATAGCACCTAACGCCTTGAAAACGCCTATTTTACGGCTATTTTAGGTCTAAGGCGCCTTTAAGTCGTCTTCAAGGCGCCATGTGCTATCTGGGACATTATTTGTGTTTATCTAATATGTCAGAATAAGAGTATTTCAATTGCTCAATAACCATGAATATTTTGGTTGCCCACACAAGAGTTAAACAGACATCTGGCGATCAAATTGTGGATACGTGTGCATTGATAGGAAAACATTAACAAAACATAAAATGATAACATTAGCGAGAACCAATGAAGGTCTTTGTATTATTTTTAATTTCATAAACCCCTTACTGAATAAAATTGCTTCCATTTCGATTACTGATCACTGGACTGCGGATTTTATGCATTTATAGACTATAGAGCTTCGTGAAATACAATTTTCGTATGTTTGCTCTTGTCTTTATAAAACGTTTTACAAAATGTTATTTTGCATTAAAATCCGCAGTCTACCAATGATGAACTTGGAGTACAGTTACTGATAATAATATAAACATGCTTTTTAGTGTGGTAAGTTTTTTTTTTTATATAATAGTTTTGTTATTCTTGAAAAATCGTTCGCAGATGATTATCACCGCTGTCGATGGAGAACAATCTCAAACTGGAGAACGGCCAAACCCCAGCGTAGTTCCTAACGCTAATGGAAATAATAATCAGGGTAATTCAAACAATGGAAATTCCAATAATGCGAAGGCTAGCAATGGGAATAATAATAACGTGAAACCAACTCCTCAGTATCATGTAACTGAACCTCCCTTGGAACATGGAGGGGAAGGTCTTATTGACATTAGGTTAGGTACGAGTTAAGTAATATGTTCGGAAACTAGAAAATGTACAGAAAGGATTCATGAAGAAAATACATAGTCTTTCGTTTTTAATGTTATTATTATTATCTGTTTGTACTTTAGTTTTTGTTGTTCGAAACAAGAAAATGCACACCAATAGAATTAAATGGAAGAATATATCTATCTCTGCACATTATATAATATCTTTCCTGGAATTTTGTAACCATCTCATCGTTACTAAACGTATCACTTACCAAGTCTGATTAGATTATGTAGTTTTCAGTACCTATCAGAAGGATTAATGTCTACTTATTGACTGAAATAAAATCACTACACATATTATTTTAAATAGACTGAAACTAAAAGAAAAAACATTTCAATAACAACATAACGCAGGCATAAATACAACGGATTGAAACGTTTCGTCAACGCTTCGATACCAACTAATCAACGTTCAGATTACTTATTATAAAATCTAATTACACCTCATTCTCGCTTGATAATAAAAGAATACTATTTGTTAAAGTTCGCAATTTTCTGTACTCGTTCCTATAAACAAAAGAACATTTTTAAAAAATCAAGAATGTAACACCTAAATTGGTTGTATAAATAATTGTAATCTTACCAAAACATCAGCAGTATAAATTGTAGATTTACCAGTTTTCACGAGAGAGGACATGTCTACCTTTACATTAGGGTCTTTTTCTGCTATGTACTTTAAAGTTTCGTTAGCAACTGCTTCAACTGTTTGGTCATTCAATGTAACACTGTTACTGTGCAGTGGGCATCTATAAACAATAATTTCAATTTTGTATACGATAATATTTATCGGACATATTTGCGTTGATTCGTTTATTGATGAATTGTAATGTGTTGTACTTTAAAGACACACAAATCAAATTCCTTTGTGTCAGTGCTTACAATCTCTGAGTGAGAACATTCATCCTGTCAAAGTGGTCATATCCTGTGATTTCTTCATCACAAATATAACACATTTGGGCTCTACATGAACAGGTGATTTTATTACAGCCATCTTCCTTGAAGTATGGTCGAGAACATCTCTTGCATTTACGCACAAGTGCTTCTGTCATTTTTTCTTCCAAAAATAAGCGTGCTTTGTCAGTTCTTTCTGCGTAACACTTTAACGGTACGTGATTTAATTCTTTACACAACCTGAATTTAAGGAAGAAATCTATAGATAATCATTCCAAAGTCTCCATAACAAGATAAAACGTATTTGTAGACTTAATAGTATATACGCAACATTCTACGAGCACCAATGATTAAACTTACCGACATGACTCTTTCATACATTCAGGATTAAGGCATTTAAAGACTTTGTCTTCCACAGGCGGTATGGACGCGAAAGGACAAAATGGGCAAGAAACCAAACCCTCTAATCCAGCTGCCATTACCTCTGCTTCTTGTATCTTACCAATTAGAATACTAAATTGTGTCGGTGGTAATATCCTTTGAAGGGTAGAAAGGCTGAATTCTGCGCCACAATTTATGAAACACGAAATACGCGTCTCTCCTTGCGACAATTTCATTTCAGTGCCCTTGATAACACATGGATTACAAAATATGTGTCCATCATCGCAAGTCGAGCATTTAGTTGGCACACATTCGGTGTCATAACAACACTGGCATTCGAAAAGTTCGTTGTTTCTCTAATAAACACATATACAAATTAAGGTTATTCCAATTTATATATAAAGTTATATATATACAAATTACTTTAATTTACTATAAAGCATGTGAGAAGAGAAGTTGTTAACAAGATTTTACTTGTATTAAGTGGACTATAGAAAGTAGTTTTCATTTCAACTAACATTTCAAAAATACTTCCCGTACATATTTCTACATACATATGTGTGTCAATGTTACCTTTAATATGTCTAATTCTCTAGATTCCTCTTCCTGTAGTTTTTTCTTGCAATCCCTGATTTGTACTTTGTGTGTGATAAATGCACATTCTTGCAATAAAGGAATATCTTCCGAAGGATTTCTTTCCCATGAGAATCCAGTCTGGCATGGTGGACCATTATTTAACTGTTCCAAATAGTGTGCAGTTAAAGATAAATTGTACTTGTTATTCTTATAAGAAATCGTCAAAGTTTCCTCCTACAAATTGAAAAATTCATATTAAATTTTAAGTTTGTATGTTATGGAGCAAGACTTTATGTTACAGCATACCGGTATCTTCTGGAAATGAGATTTCAAGAATTCATACGCATCCGAATTGAATTTACACTGTCTGTTTACGTTTTCGAAATGCTTGAACGGATCTGGCAATATTTTCAGAAATTTTCTCGTGTCGAAATTACTCGTATATTGCTTTTGCTGTTCAGTAATTCTTATCCTTCTTAATTTCTCCTCTTTAGTGGGATAAGTTGGACTCTTACATTGGGATTGTATAAAATTAATTATGGCATTTTCATTGCCCTTCGCGCGTTGTACAAATTTAGATAAATATGTTACATCTGCTTTGGGAAAGATACCCGACAAATATGTAACCTGTTTCTCCATATTATCAGTTTCTTTTTTATGAATATGTTTATTATTTTTTTTAACTGGGCATTCCTTCATATTTTCAAGTATATAATCACTTAAATCTTGTAATATTTCGGATGAATCATTCGAGGTAGAATAGCCTGAACATAATTCTTTGATAAAGTTCTTATCAATGTCAGGAAATATAAATTTTAAATCTTTATGAGATTGAGCAGAAGTTGATGGTTCGTTAGATACTTCGTCATTAGCAGATGCTATTACCGATGTGACACACGGTGTAGCAGAAGTTGTTACTGTGGCATTTACTAGATTAGCAGATTCTAAGCTAGTTGGTGCACTTTCAAGTAAATCTTGATCCTCTATTATATCAACTACTTCAGTATCTGAAGCACCAATAGAAGTCTCAGACATTTTACTAATTGATGCATTTTCAGTTAGATCTTCGAAT
Organism: Dufourea novaeangliae; assembly: GCF_001272555.1. Taxonomy (NCBI): domain Eukaryota; kingdom Metazoa; phylum Arthropoda; class Insecta; order Hymenoptera; family Halictidae; genus Dufourea; species Dufourea novaeangliae. The sequence continues at coordinate 32,089 of NW_015373961.1, read as the reverse complement.
TCTATTGCTGATGTGTTATCTAACGTGTTATAAGATGTTGACATAGCAGAAGATTTTTGATTAATACGTTGTAACATATTTATATTAGGATTTTTTAAATTTGGGTGGAGAAACATTTGTCTTATCTCATTTCGAGATCCATTAAAATCTTGTAATTTTCCAAACAATTTCTGTTTCTTGACACCTTGCATGAAACGTAAGTAATGCATATAATTGTTTAACATCTTTTGGTTGGCCTTGATTGGATTATTTATAGGCATACCCATTGAATTTGATGGAAGCACGTTTCCTTGTGTCCATTTCTTATTTGTCAATTGGTTACCTTTATATTTTCTTACAGGTGTTAGTATTTTTCTACTGTTTGGGTTTTCGTGCATGTTACTGGTAACATGTGTTAATTTTGATGGAGATAAAATAGGAGATTTACATGAAATGTCTGATTGGACAACAGAGGACTTGTTTTTCAGTACTAATTTTGCTGGATGCAGTATTCCATTTTGCCTCGATCGAACTTTGGCACCTTTTCTTGAATAGTTTAATTTTTCCTTATTTTTGAAATTTATATGTGATGTAGCATCTTTTTCAAGAGCAACAATATTTGATACACTTTCTCTATTCAAATCACTATTTACATCCGTATCATTGACTATTACAACATCGTCATTCAGCTGTTTATTGCAAATAATTTCTTTCCTATTTTGCTTAACATTATTTATCAATACCATAGAATTATCTTGACGATCAATAATTCTCTGATGGACAGTTGCTAATTTGGAAGGTACCTGATTGCAACTGTTACCAGAATTAACACCTACAATTTCATTGTTGGAAGACTTTTTGAAGACTTCTACCACGGGTCTTGCGTACGGCAGTAAATCCCATAGACTAAGCACCACACGATTTTCCGCATGGGCATTCTTATGCAGAGTTGCATACACAGTGTCATATTTGAATTTAGGTAACAAATTACAAATCTGTACAGCTTCTTCCTGCATTTTTTTATCGCTGCTTACAGATTCTTCTTTATATTTTCTGAGAAACTCATTGTTGCAAGAAAGCCTAGAGATTGCACCAAAATCTTTACTGCAACCTGGTATTGGATTGTTTTCATATGAATCAGGCTCTATTCTTTGTACATTATCTGAAGCTGAGTTTACCTGTCTTTGGTAACATTGCATGGGATCTGAATTATTATTTGGATCATTATTATTTTCTTCTAATATATCTATGTCAACTATAGTGCAAGAAGAATTACGATCAGTGCAAGGCATAATTTTACTACCATACAGCTCTATATTAGCAGACATAGGTGAAGAGCATTCCTCCGAAGTAACATCTGTAGAATCAGTATCATCTGTATCATAACCATTTAAATCTATGTCAATGCATAACTTTTTTGTGTTTAATTGTTCTAGATCCATTTTTCCTCTAATGACTTTGTATTCAGATGTTTTGCAGCTCTTATACACTGTGTTAGAAGGTCCAGCTTCAACTATACTATGTTGAAAATCATAATCTGTCGCATCAATTGTCCTCATAATACCTTGTTCAACATTCTCCAGCTCTTGTCCAATCAGAGCAACAGTTCTCCTTAGTTCTTTATATGTATTTACTGATAGTACCCCAAGCATCTTTTATCTAAAAAGAAAAACGACAGATTAGTGTGCAACAAGCGTTATCAACGTATGGGACATAATCCACATTGCATAAAATTTGTTATACATTTAATAGACGTAATTATTGGATACTTGAATTCGTTTTAATATTGTGAAAGTAACGATAACAAACTTTCTATTCTAGAAAACGAATTTTGCACGATTTACAGCATTGCTGAACGACGCTAAACAAATGAGAAACAAACGAAACAAAGGAACGTAGTTATCAGTAGTTATTTACAACACTGTTCAATCTATTAAAGAAATTAACAGTTTATAACTAAAAACCCTACTACATACACGTACTTCGTTCGTTGAGAGCATTTTCATAATAGTTCCATGCAATATTCCATGTGAAACAAAAAAAATACATTTTTAAAGACAAATGGTCAATAGTGGTACTTATTACGCATCGTACGAATTTTAAATGGAGATCACTATTGACAGTCAGTGATGCCAGAATCGTGGGATTTTCGCGCGAGCGCTTACCCTCTCCATGCCTCCCGTGGGTATTTTACACAAGCATATTCTAGCCCTACTGTCAATGACAGTAGGGTTGAATCGATACCACCAAGGTATCGATACTTTTACTCATAACTACTTTTGCATGAAGGTATCGATACTTACTCGATATCGAAACAAAAGTATCGATACCTACTTATATCGAATTATATTTTCCTAACTTTGATACCCAACACAAAAAGTTGTCCTGCTAACTTCACAGAGGTGCTATTTTCATATAGTACAGTACAGGCGGATACGCAACAGTATGTACTGACTTGTAATGGAGACTGGCCGTGATAAAAAGTTTCAGGGTTTTACCAGTGTTTTACCATCTATGTACTACGATCTGAAACAACATAACCTTAAAGGGTGCCTTGATAACCCGCTGTTGGCGGAGGAACTGTCAATTCCGGTGCATTTGGACAGACAGAGTGTCGCGTGCTGTACCGTTCGCCAGAAATTCGGGAAATTCGTGTCGACTGACCAGAGTCCACGAATTTCCGAGGGTTTTCCTATAACTGAACTTAACAAACGGTTTTGAAATAAGTGAATTAGTTTTAATGCGCGACCGCACCCGTCTTTCAGTAGTAACGTGCGGTGATTCATAGAGATAATTCGCGGTTTAATCATCCGTTTCTTCGAACGGTATCGTATGTAAATTCGTCGAGTTCCCCCTGTAAAAATCGGTAACAAAATGACAGAGGTTCATAACTTAAGTGTTGATGCCATCAGCTGTCACGCTTGGAATAAGAATAGAAAAGGTTTGACACTAGCTTTTATTCGCTCGTATATTTATCCGACATGAATGAACAGCCCCAACGCATTTTTTTTTTACAGAAGTGGTCATTTGTCCTAATAATAATGAAATACAAGTTCATAAGCATACATCAAGTGGTTGGAAACTGCTGCAGAATCTGCAGGAGCATGACATGCATGTCATGGGCATTGACTGGGCACCAAACACTAATCGAATAGTGAGTTGTTCCGCAGATAAGAATGCATATGTTTGGACACAAGAAGAAGATGGAAAATGGAATCCTGCATGGGTACTTTTAAGAATTAACCGAGCTGCCACTTGTGTTAAATGGTCTCCTTTAGGTATAATCTGTACACTTACGTAGTTGTAACCATTCAAAGACAGACTTGGAAAAATCAGTCTTCTGTTATGTTTTATTCGTGGTCTTATCAGCTTGAAGTCTAAGTTAGAAAGATAAAGATTATATAGAGGGTGAATCACCTAAGACTAATATCAAAACTATCTATGTTGCTTTTATGGGTACAAGAAAATATGTAAAAAAGAGATTATTCATTTCATTCTATATTATAGAAAAGGAAATATACAATTACATTTACAACATGTTGGATGACCTTGGAATCTTGGAAAATATGACTGAGAAAAATCTTTGTCACAATATTTGTCCCTTCCAATTGAATATTTTCTTTTTTTTTATACATTTTCGTGTATCCTTAAAAGCATTGGAAATATTTTAGATTCTAACTTTAGGTGACTCATCCTATCTTTTGTGAATATAAAATCAGCATCATTGCCTTTAAGGAAAGTTTTATTCTTGAGTGAAAAGTGATTCGGCATTTGTTGCACGAGGGCTAGACTGAATCTAACAACAATGAATTGTTTCTAAATAAATTCACTTGTGATTCATACTTTATTTTATAGAAAATAAATTCGCAGTTGGGTCTGGTGGTAGAGTAATAGCTGTATGTTACTTTGTCTCTGAGAATAATTGGTGGCAATGTAAGCATATAAAGCGTCCATTAAGATCCACTGTAACTACAGTAGATTGGCATCCAGACAACAAAGTTTTGGTTGCTGGATCCACTGATTTCAAAGTTCGTGTCTTTAGTGCATTTATCAGTGATATTGAGGATGCCCCAGGGTCCAGCCCTTGGGGTCAGAGTAATTCTTTAGGAACATTACTCGCTGAGTTCCAGAACACTCCTAATGGTGGTAGGTTGCATCAGTCTCTTATCAGCCTAATTACTATTCGTTTTTATCAATCGTTTGCTTTGCTTCTAAATAGGTGGTTGGATTCACACTGTTGCATTTAGTCCATGTGGTAATAAAATATGTTGGGTAGCGCATAATTCATCTATATGCATTGCTGATGCCACCAAAGGAAATGCAGTCATACGATTGTATACAGAGCATTTACCATTTTTAAGTTGTGTTTGGATGGGGTCCAATTCCATTGTTGCTGCGGTATTTACATAAATATTTTTGTAACTTAAACACCGTCTTTAAGTGTATAGAGTAATTGTTATTTATAAGATGTATTGTTTATTGTTTAGGGTCATAGCTGTATGCCCATGTTGTATTCTATTGATGACAATGGTCAACTGTATTTTGTATCAAAATTAGACAACACGCAGAGAAAAGAGGCTGCTGGCTTGTCTGCCATGCGTAAATTCCAGTCGTTAGATCGTCAAGCGAGAACAGATACAAACGATAATGCTTTGGATAGTATACATCAAAATACAATTAATTGCGTACGCAGAGTATCCGATAACGAATTTAGTACAAGCGGTTTAGACGGTCAGTTGGTAGTCTGGGATCTGAAGGTGAGTTCTGATACTGTGACTGTTTCTTTGCACAATAGTACCTATACGAAAATTGTTCAATTAACTTGTTCATCGTTGTCTATGTTCTCCAGCTTCTCGAAAATTCCATCGCTGGTTTGAAGATAGCATAAGAAAAATTTTTTTTATATCATAAAGATGAATGAAGATATTACATCAAACACAAAGATGTATAAATGTTAAAACTGAAAAAAATATACAATTTCTCATTATTTCCCGTGGTATCAGTCTCTTCTGTAGGAAATAATAGATCACTTATTATTAGTTGGTAATTTTAGAGTATACGTATATTTGTGAGAAACGCTTAATGACGTTGGCAATTGGGTTATGGAAAAGAACGAACATCTATATATATATTTACAGCATAAAAGGCTAAATATTTCCACATGAATATATTGTAATATACTGTAATATAATAAGATTTCATCACAGACAGACTCATACAAATACAGAGTTCAAAATATACACCTACATCAAAGGTTTTCTTTGTGATTAAGATATAAAAAACAAGATTACGCTTTGCTGATAGTTTATATAGTATAACATATACTGTTATAACATATAACTTTAGAATCGTTTCAAAAAGAACATTTCCTTTCGATTCGAAACTGTCTTATACCCTATTGCTCTCGAAATCGATCGAGATCTCTGAATGAACGACTACTTTTGTTACCGATTGCAGAAACGGTATAAACACTTCGATCGCTAGACTGCTTTTGTTTTCACACCGTGAAACAATGTACACCTATTATTGACTATGATTATGATCGCAGTGAGAAAAAACAACGTACAAATTATCAGACGCAATTGACAATAATTAAATATCTTATACAGTTTAAACGAATGTGTGAAAATGTGGCATAGGGGAAGGGCCTCCTACAATTGGGTATCGGGAATTATTGAAATTTATAACAAAATTAACATTTAATTTAACATTTATTTCAGTACTTAAAATAAATTTACCAAGTGGTAAATGGCCCTTCTCCTATGTCACTTTTCCCCCTAGTGGAAGCTGAGGTTGCTCGTGAGGGTACATCCAGGTAGCCGAAACAGATATCGAAAGTGACCGTAGTGGCGATTTGTTTTGACAAAAAAGAAATTATTTATCATCCCTTATACGACGCCGTCACCTGCTTACCCATCCGTCAGCCACCCGGCGGACACGTTGCACGGTCGCGACGCCTCAGTCGAGCGGGTTGCATAGAGTTAGGGGCGGTTGGGGAGGGGGTTCGACGACGCGCACGACGGTTCACCGGTCCACAGGCACAAGGGGCTTCCTCTCATTCGCTCGCGGCTGGAAAGCACACGGTCGCGCGCGTGGGGGCTCCGAGTGGGGGGCAGCCGGACAAGTTCGGCACGGATATCGATTCAGTCTCGCGCAAACCACCCCCATGTGTCGTGCCCGTCGTAGCAGCTCCACCTTTCTCTAGCTTTGTTTCACCCGCTCTCGGTGTCATGACTGACACATAAACAGAGGTGCCCGCGGTAAATGGTTCGCAGTGTGTTTTTCTCCCCTGGTTGCTGGCCGCGCGAAAATACACAAGAGAAAGAGGTCCTTCGACCCTGTGAACGAGACGCCGCATAACGTCGCACTCAAGACGGTTCGTCCGTCAATTATATACACCACGTTCGACGATTAAAGTTGCTTATCGATTCGCGAACTATTTCCAAGGAGGCATTCCATTGTTCATATACGGTTCGCAGTGTGAGGTGGTCAAAGGTTTATTACACAAAACCTGGGCGTTCCGACGAAGAAGACCAGAACGTACACTACTTTCTTTTCGATAATTCGAGGTATACTCGCGGACTACAGTAAATCCTCGACGAGTGTTCGAAGGCTCTTCTTCACTGAGCATTAAATATTTCATAGACTAATGGCCATATACGGCTGAAACAAATATCATTGGCTTCAGAGTTCCAAGCTCTACCACTGTGCTAAACTTCATTTAGAAGTCAACGTTACGTGCGGGGACCTCTCCTTGTAAGTGCCGAGGAGTCTTCGAACACTTATCGAGGATTTACTGCATGACACGCGTTCCCGTCGTCCCTCAGTGTCATGTCAGTGAGATTAACCCTTTTGCTACCGACGTCGGATACAGTGGATAAGAAAGAAAAACGGAACTTACACACACACACACACACACACACTCTCTGTACTAAACATATTCTAACGGAACGAAAGGTATACGCTGACAAAAAAAAACGTAACAGAGATATATTCGTGATATAATCTAAGAATCTGGAAGATCGCTTTTAAAAAGAGTGTGGGTGTCTGCCAGTACACTGGTGTTTGTGCCCATCAGTACGGTAAAAGCCAGGCGGAATAATGCGCATACGTACGTGATAATTCAGAATACAGATTTATCGTAGATTAATTCGATGGAAATTGAACGCACTCGTCGAATTCGAAACGGAATAAATACGTCGTCGAGCACGTTATCGAAACTTTTCGCGATATCAAGTTGTCGAAAGTGATGCCATTTAGTACACGTAAAATCGGAACTCTTCGGGCGACACGAGAGGTTATATTTCGATTATCGACGATACGACCAGCGCGAATATCCCGAAGCGAAGGGGTTAAAATAGATCAACTACGTGTGATACGTTCATCGTAATCGATTAACGAAGGGTTGCGTTTCGTTCTTTGCCCGTCCGCGGGGATAAATTTAGGTTATCGATATCGCCCGATGAATTAGCAGTCGAGAATGCCTCTTTCTTCGAAATAGCTCGACGCGATTCCAATCGATCGATCCCTCGCTCGTCTCCGACACCGTGGCGGGAAAGGGGGGGAGGGGAGAGGACTGTTGTGATTCTCGCCGCGGGATCGGATCGATCCTACCGTATATGTGTGTGTCTGTGTGTACACGGGACAGAAAGGAAAACGGGGCAGTGAAAAGAGGGAAAACACGATTACCCCATACGTGTTTAGTGTGTAATCGTTCGAGCCACGAAGAGACCGTTCTCTGCGACGAATATGAGGCGCTATAACCACGGCCACGCGGATCCGTGCTCGTCTTGACTACGATTCGTGGTGTGAACGACGGGGAGCGCGCGGGGCCCACCGCTTGTCCGAGAGATGTCTTCGATATCAGCGCAGGGGGTTGTCGAAAGAGCCAGCGCCGAGCTAACGAAGAGAATCAACGGTCTGGGATTGAGAGCGTCCAAACATCATGGTTCGTACGATTACCCGTATAATTTACTTCTTGTATAGAACTGTACGAATTGGAGAAACTAAAAAATAATTACTACTTCGAGTGCAACGCATCTTAAAAGTTCTGAAATGTGCACACGGGGGGGGACAAGCGATCTTAACTAATTTAAAATTAGTTAATGGGATTTAGTTAATTAATGACCGTAAAAGTACGTATTAGTTAATAATCGTAAAAGTAGCAAAACAAAAAGGGTTTAAAGAGAGCATGTTTTCGGAAATCGAGGTTCAGGTCAATCTTAGAACTGGGGTCGGTCTTTTATTCCCCCTTCGAAGTGTTAATCCCATAAAATAAAACGTAGTGTTATACCGTATATACAAGGTGTACCGATATGGAATCTATCAATTCTTTTCTTTAGAAACAAGACGTCGATACGCCATTCTAGTTCAAAAATATCTTGAGGTTTTTTTTTTTCTTTAAAATGTCGCAGGCTATTAGAGAATTACGTAAATCTATCCCCTGCTTTTGTTGGGTGTAAGTAACGAACTTGATTGAAAAGCACGGTTACTTGATAGTTCCGCGGACCTAACTTGTACTTTATGCAAGATTTGATTCAGTTCTACCGTAGTTCCGGGAAAAGCCAGGCCTGATCTCAAACGACGTTCAACTTGATTCACCTAGCGATTCGACGTACCTTTAACTTCAAAGTTGCCTAATTTCAAGTAATGCGGAGGCCTACCCCCCGAGTCAGATTCAATTAAGGTAACTAGACGCAACCTGGTCCTAATTCGTATTAACCAACCTAATCTAATCTGGTCTTTATCCAGACCTAACCGAACCCTGGTACAGTTCTGTCTCCGATCTAACTCAATTTCAAATAAACACCTAACATATACCCCCACCGTCAAATTCAATCATCCTAACTCTCGTCTAATTCGGTTTTGATCCGAACCTCATCGACGCTTCAACGCGATCCTGATTCTGAATGGACCTTTCAAATACGCTGGTTCACCTAACCCGAAATCAGATTCGACCAATGAATCCCCCCGAACTAAGATGACCCGATTTGTGTCCAGTAGAATGTGTAATGATATCTGACCTAAACCAACGTAAACCCGTCTAATTTGGCCCTGACCCGGGCCGAACGGGACTCAATGCATAATCCAGACCTAACCTAATTTATCTTAAATTCTTGTTACTCGTTCCACTTCTTTCTCCAACCCTGTTGCAACGTTATCGGTCGTTGTTGGCGATTTTTTCCAAAAAATCTGATGATTTTTCAGCTCACTTTTCTCCATATACCAAATCGTTCGATCAGATTCTCAAAGGACCATTCTAAATCTGTGCCCAAATGTCATTACGTAATCACGATGATGAATTGATTTCTATGAAACCGCAACCCTGTAGCTGCCACTGCCACCCCTAGCTGTTGACTGGTAGAACCCCGGTATCCGTGAAACTTTTATGGTCGCGTGTCGGATTCATCACAGTACTGAACAGTACGAAGTGTCAACCTAGTCCATTTCATGTTACCGTTCTACTATAAATAGTAATTTTCAGTATCAAATCAGAAGATGTAACAACCGTAATCGTGAGTTCGATGAGCTCGTGTACATCAGAGAAACCTAACCTATATTTCAGATATTCTTATCGACGCGAATAATCGACTTAGTAACGAAATAACGAACTTCTAAAATTTTTTCCAGGTGAAAGATGGAAAACCTTACCAAATAAACATTCCAGCGTTCAGTACGTATTATCTCCATATATCTCGAAATATCGAAAAACAACGACAATACGGCTATTTCGATTTTTGTATTCTAGTGTATCTAACTAAAACGTAAAACAATGCCAAAGTCGTAAAACAGTTGTTACTTTGTCGTAGGAGTCTTCTGATAGTGCCTCTTTATTGTTATCGTGCATCGAAAAGTAGAAGAGGCGTTTCCATGACGTGAAATCGGAGTTTCGATTTCGAGCGGTGGCCATATTGGGAGAAATCGATATATCGTGAAATGTCGATCGTTCGACTTTGCGAGTTTTACGAGGCGATCGTAATATAGAGAGCAGGTTGAAATGCGTTCCCTCAGAAATCTGAAACGGTGGTTAAGTGGCTGCCTTCAGTCGCAATCCCGAACTGCAACGGAATCTCCCTTTCGCTTTACGTGAACCCACACACGCCACGATGTTGGCATTCCCAAGCCAGATTCGTGTCTACTGGACTCTTTACTTCCGTTTCAATACTTTATAGGAACGGTTTATACGATCGCGATAAAAAGCTTTTTACGAACGTTCAGTGAACCAACCAATGTCGTATCAATTGTCGAGATTACTTTATGGAAGAGGGAAGATTATACCAGATTATCGTGGAAATGATAATATTAATAACAATAATAATATTTTTTTCGAAATGATTTATGAAGCGTGACCTTCGTGTGACCTTGAGTGTGCAAAAATCCACAAATGTATGAGAGTAGATTTAAATAATAAAATAATTATAATAGAGGGATTAGTGGAAAAATATATCGAAGTTCATGGAGACACCATTTTGAGAATTTATTAAAATTAATTTTCAGTAAACCAAAAGCAAGTGAGATACTAAAAAGTGTTCACGTTAGGTGAGGGACAGCCTCTATTAGAATATGGAAAATTAACAATTGATAAGAATACACAAGAATGAAAGTTATGTATAGCAGATAATACGGATCATTTAAATGCAGGAAGGCAGTTATAATAAGTCACGTGAGAATATGATTGCGAATATACACCGTAAGTGGAAGTGACCGGCAATGGACAGACACGTGAGATGACTGCTAACGAAATTGTCATGATCTAAACGGAATCCCGATTTTCATCGTCGATTTAGTTGAAAATAGTATTAGAATACTGTGCATTGTAAAGTTTTCATTTGTCATTTCCACACCCAATCCCCTCATTACGGTGAAACAACCTCTGCATACGTTATGGAGAATTCTATCAACGGTTTTCTCCCGTGTCTGACCATTGCCGACTGTTTCTACTGATCACACGCAGCGCATTTTCCCGAGTGCCCATAAAAGGGATGGACTTTTTACGGTGTTACTCACAATCCATGGATGTTACTGCCTTTTTAATTTAACCTTATGTTTATAAACATCAGTTTATAGCAATCAAAGTATCGTTGATGGAAAAAAGCCAAGCGTATCCACACTCCATTTTTTTTTATCTCGCGAAGATTTTTGCAAATAATCTTATTTTACGTATCTAGGGAAAATAGGGACCCACTTTTTCGAGTACACGAAGATTTTTTCGGATATTCTAAAGTTATGAATAGGAGAAATACAGACCCCATGCGAATGGGACTCGAACCAACGGATCATCGGAACTCTTAGTTGATCAGTACTTTAACCAACTGAGCCACTGGGTGCTCTTACGACTTCTCTGAAGTTATCCTTCATTTCTTTTAACTTTACATTGATATTTTATTTCTTCTTGTGACTTTACGTAACATATGGATAGAGTGTCTCGGGTCGCGTAGTGCGATCGGGGCTGGAATCAGGACACTGCTCAATGTCCCTAATACTGCCACTTTATTTATTTTACTTTACAATACGCATTGTTTAAACAAATATTATTGGCTTCAGAATTCCAAGCTCTATCACTGTGCTAAACCTCATTGAAAAGACTGCGTTACACCTGGGGACATCTTGTTAGTGCCGAGGAGCATTCGAACACTCATTGAGGATTCACTGTATTGTGGGTATATTTGTGGGTAGGGACCAAAGTCTTCGTGTTATCGCGATCAGAAAACAAGCTCGATCGTTCGTCGAGGAGGTGCTTCGCGATCCTTCTTCCCCTGGGTCCAAACGTGTGGCACCGTTTTCAGAACGCGGGCGGAAGCGATTTCGATAATCAGCCGCGACGACACGGGCCGAATGATTAATCGTTCCTCCCGGAGCGACGCCCGGTATCCCGCCGTGATTTTATCAGTCCCTCGACAAGCTGGCGCGCGTCCAGCCTATTTTACGCATTTAAAATAAATCCTATCCCTACTGTCAGCATTTTCGCGCGCGCGCGCGCGCGCGAACGGTTGCGATGTACAAGGTGTCCCATTTAAAGCGATTCCCTCGAATATGTCTGAAATTATTCATGATACCGGAAAGTGTTTCAAAAGTTTTGCCTATTTGACTTTGAGGTTAGTTTTCACGCCGTAAAAGGGCGATTGGGCACGAATGAATCATACCGTTTCTCTTGTTTTGAATCACTCCATAAACCCACAAAGTTTCATTCCAATCCGCCAATCAGCGTTCGCGGTGTTACTATGTAAGTAGATACCAATACTTTTTTTTTCGATACAAGTTATGAGTATCGATACGTTGACGGTATCGGTTGATCCCTATTCACCATTCGTCATTCAGCCACCCGCGTGTGTGTGTGTGTGTACGGCCGCGTTCCTCGAGCTACAAATGTCGTCGATTCACCAGCGTGTTTCCGTCTGGCAAATTGCTGACCCGTTTCCGTAAACCGATACGATTCCACGGTACACGGCCGATCAACGCGACAATGCCCCTGGGAACGATCGAAGGACGCCAGAATCGATTGATCGATCGCCACTCAAGCGGAATTATCCCAATTGTCCACACGTGTAAAAGCAATGGCGTTTTTCTTTCGATTTGGAACTGTTGTTGGACAGCAGTTCCACCGATACGAATATTAAACGCGGATTTTATGCATTTGTAGGATTATAGAGCTCTGTGGAACACAATAAAAGTACAAATCTTTCATTAGTCGCAACGGATTTTTGAATTCTATTCTTAACACAATTTGTACTTGGAAATAAAATATCGTCGAGGCATTATTGGAAATGACACTTGCTGGAGCCCATGTAGTAGTAATTTGAAGCATCCTAAACAATTTTTCTAAAAAATTTTTTCTTTCTTTTTTTTTCAAGAATTTTTTCAAACGCGATGAAACTTTCAATCGGAATTTTTAACCATAAAAATATAGTCTATAATGTTTAAACTTCAATTTAGACGATCTTTTTTGCGACTTTATTGACAAATTTTTGTTAACAACGGCTGATTCAATACCGAGAAAGCACATGATGTTTCGAAAACGGCTTAAAGGCGCCTTAGACGTAAAATAGCCGTAAAATGGGCGTTTTCATGGCGTCATGTGCTATCTAGGTATTGGCTTGGACACACACATATGTGCACTAAAATAACAAATTTATAAAAAAGACCCTTTAACATAAACGAATATGAAATTCTTTTGCAGAAATCTTTTTCCAGAGAGAAGTTATTAATTTTTATCCATCGAACACTGTGTGTCGTCCAGAACAAGCCAGGTATAGGTTAGGTTAGGAAGCCAGTTACCCTCTTGTCGATACGGCGCATTAATATTACTGTCTCTATAAAGCTTGGCTATTAAAGAATTACATAAATAAAAGGTAATCGAAAATATTCAGAAACACAAAAGTTATCAGGTTTTTTCCGTGATTTTTATATACACGGTACCACTGTGAGGCATTGCGATATGCTTCAAAATAGAGCCACGCACATGTGGCCATTTTTGATTACCGTTTCGACCTCTAAATCAAACATCCTGGAGATGGAGAAATGCGCATGGAACCGTAAGGACGAAATAACATTGTCCTTCCGGGTGGTCCAAGCACCGTCTGTGAGAACAATAGTTTCTGTGATCTTGTTTGGACGATTTCGTTGGTTCTTCTCGTCGTGGTCCGCGTCGTGTTCTAGAATAGAACACCACGAGTAGTGGACCATCGCATTGGACGTTGTGGACGTCGACGGTTCCGTTCAGGATCGAGGGAAAATAAACAAAAAAAGAAAATGGCCGAATAGAGGACGAATAAAACGAAAATAACCGCTGTGTTGCACATATTCGTCGAGTTTACCTTTGCGGAAACGCCTTTAAAGACACGTCCGCCAATACATACACCACGCGCTTTGCGGCTTGGGAGTGTACGCAACAGAATAATCGGTCCTCTATATTTAGTGGCTTGTGCAAGGTACCCATTATGATGATAATAATACTAATATGACCTTATTACACGCGAGAAAATTATCGAAAGGACATGACATGGAAAGAGAGATAGATAGAGAGAGAAATATATAATGGGTCTAACTATTCTAGCTGCTGTTAATCCCTTAAAGGGGGTGGCTGGTGTGAACGGGCTAGAAATGAATGAATTTTTGGGAATTTCTTGTGAAAAAATTACTGAACCAATTCTCTTTGAAACTTTAAGAATACTTTATTGTACAATCAACCTGAATAAAAAAATTTTTATTTTCAATTTTTATTTGCGTATTACAGTGATCCCTCGATGAATGCGGCAGGAGGAACATCGCTATTCCCACAACTGGGGGAGTCCTCCTGCGGAGCCAGTTAAGACAGAGTAAACAAAATCTAAGCAGGGGCTCGGCTTTGATCAAAAAATAAATTTACGAGGGGCTGAAACATAAACCCGAGTATGTCGCACTCATCGAGACATTACTGTAATACGCATCGATACAATTCACATGTATCGCCATCCAGTCGTCGAATTCGAAATTCTTTATCCAGCATAATGAGTAGCCTGTGGATTTTATGCATTTATAGCCTATGGGGCGCTGTGAAATACAATAAAGGACATTCTACTTCTGCTCTCTATGAATCACTTTATAAAATGTTATTTTGCATGAAAATCCGCAGTCTAAATTATCGAGTTTTTGCTGCCATCTCTGACAGCCATAAACATCCGTCGCAACGGTCGCCGCCTTGTTACGTAATACGAGTGTGACGGAGACGAACGCGTCTGTGTTGCTGGTTTCAGGTGGGGGAAAGGCCAGCGTCATGGAGCGCGTTACGAACGTGTTCTGCGGAAGCGGCGGGGTGGCCTACACGAATCTGCAGAGCGCCAGCAATGCGAACGCGACCCCGGAAAAGCCGAGCAGAAGCGTGCCGGCGACAACAACGGCTGCGATGGGCAACATGCCGAACGTGAACAATAAGAATCTGAACAGCGCGGCCGGAGGGGGGACGCCCAGCCGCGGACGGATATCCAGGAACCGTTCGAAAAACGTGCCGTTAGCCAGCGGCGGCACCGGCGGTTACGTCGCACCGGTCACGTGGGATCAGCTGATGCAGGACGATCACTTTTTAGGGAAATTTTTCCTCTACTTCAACGCGATCGAAAGGAGAATCTTGGCTCAGGTGCCGCGATACTAGCGTATTAATTACAAAATTTTCGAAAATTCTATTGATTTTTAATTGTGGAATACCAAATGGAGTAATTTGATTTTTTAATCTGGGGCGTAAGGATTTTTTTTAAATTTAATTTTAATTCTGGAGCTGTGAAGTAATGTACAATAGTTTCTATTTTTGAACGGAATAAGCAAGTTGTCCCAATATTGATGGTACAACCGAGGAGGGGGGTTTAATACATGAGAAAATAAGTCGAAAATGTGGAATAAATTTTGTTCATTTTAGGCTTTGTTTTAGAGAAAATCGACTTTGAAAATTAATCTAAAAAGCGTGCGTGGTGATCTTATTAAGTAGAAAGGGAATGCAATGGACCGACACGGTAGCCAAGTCCTATTCAATTGCATGCGTATCCAGCAGATTTTCAAATTCGATTATTTCGAAAACAGAGGATCGAATGAAAAAAATTTTTTCCATATCTTCGACCTATTTTCTCATGTAGAATCACCCCCTCGCCGGTTGTACCCTCACCACTGGGATACTGTATATTTAATTATTACATTTTTGCTATACAAATGGGAAACACGACAGTTGTGAAATAGAGATTGTGTATAAGAATATATCTGTGCGATAGAAAAAATGCAAATGTCGACAGACCGGACGTTGGGTTAGGTCGCGATTTAAAAGTCAATTAGTTGTCGAAGCTACAATTACATTTATTACTATTTACATTTATATTTTACTGAAATTTATTATTATTTGTTAAACACGACAGAAATACAGTCAAAAAAATCCTAGTGGGTGAACAATTCAAGAAATAAATCGAACAGAACAGCGTTAAGTTTATATCGAAAAAGCTAGATTTTCCGACGTGTTTCGGAAAATAACAAAAACCCAGCATCCTTTTCAGCTACC
This sequence comes from Dufourea novaeangliae, assembly GCF_001272555.1. NCBI lineage: Eukaryota > Metazoa > Arthropoda > Insecta > Hymenoptera > Halictidae > Dufourea > Dufourea novaeangliae. Next base: position 16,095 of record NW_015373961.1, on the reverse strand, counting down.
TTTAATTAGGATAAAAAAAACAGGTTTAGTTCCATCGTTGTCGGACTTGTCGAGCAATATTATCGCGCACCTCGTAATTACCACCTATTCTTGGCGATTCCAATTAACGTGCGCTGTCGATTATTTACGTTTCATCGCTCGACTGGACGCGGTGACGAGCGAAATTGTCATCTGGACGATAGATGTCGATAAATGAAAGACGAAGAACATTTTTTTCTGCGTCGTAGGTTGTTCTTAAAATAACGATAACACGGAGTATTATATTTCTGATTGATAAATGAATTGTCTGGAAGGTTATCGACAGAATTGAGGTTAGGTAATATGACATATGTACAAGGGTGACTCAGGTCGGGTAATTAAATCGTGGAGGTGATTACGTAAGAAAAAATAAGTCGAAAAAGAAATTTTTTCACAAGAGGTCTTCGTTTTCGAGAAAGGACCACTTAGAAATTTGCGTGTGTATTTGTGGTGACGATAAGTAGAAATGGAATGCGATGAACAGACACACGTGAGCGAAGTTCTATCCAATAGCACGCTTTTTCAGCAGATTTTTAAATTCGATTATTTCGGAAATAAAGCGTCATAGGAAAACATTTTATTTCATATTTTCGATTTGTTTTTACGCGTAGAATAACCTGCTGCACCGTTGTACCACCTTAAACACCCTTGTATAGTATGCTCTTTCTATAGTCAAGCCCCTTGGGAGCGGCAACGCGATTGTAGTGAACAGTAGACAGGATTTTGCCGTTTTCGTTGTAATGATCGTAATGAGGATAGTGAACGCGATTATAATGGGACAATCTTTTCGTCTGCGTCTACTGTTCGGATAGAAAAATCTATGAATATTCTTATATTATTTTTATGAAACAATTTGCAAATAATTTCGAGATCATAACGGGAAAGAAAGATAAAAGTTTAAAGTGAAATTTATGTTATAAAGTACTGTAATTTGGATCGCTTTCAATAAGTAAGGAATGCATGAAAATATCGCGAACACACTTAGAAACGGAAGATTTCCGGTTGACGTTGAGAGGATCTGCCATCTTTTCTGTTGCGCAAGTTTCCCCGAGAAGATAATTCCTTCTGTCAGATATAAATCAAAACGATGGAGGAGGATTCGTTACGCGATCCATCGGTGTCGGGAACGATTGTTTATGACTCTGTTTATGACTCGGTTTAACGACGCCTGTACAGCTCTCGAGAAGTCTTGGACGTTTGTATATATGTAGATACGTTTTAATGAGCGTCGGTTAGGAGTTCACATTGTTGAGACGATTTACCATAATAACAGTTTAGAAGGAACTATTCTGTGGCCACAGTTATTACTTTCTTCCACTGATTTATTATATTTCTCGAATCTTATTATATTCTTATATATGTATATTATATTATTATATTCTTCACATTGCATCATATTACCCCGTTTCCTATGCGTACATGTCATAAGGAAAGAGGTTATGTTTTCGAGAAGGTGTGGAGATAATGGAAGAAGGTCTGACTGACAAAGTAGAAGTAGATGTTTGAGACGGATAACCTGCAAATACCAGTTTTCAAATAATCAAATATTTTTCGACTCGATGAAATTGATCCCCTTTTATTTTAAAAAACTTCCAATTGTGCCTGATGTGTGCAGAATCAATTCTCCAAAAAACTGACATAAATTTTTGACATAATGCCTATACATAAATCTGTTTGCTGATCAGTGATTACGATTACAGGTATGCTCAAGATGGAGGGACATACTTTACGCGCGACCTCGGCTTTGGGCGGGATTGGTGCCCGTGGTCAGGTGCCGGGAATTACGCGGCATGCCGCCCAGCTCGCGTACCCGCCTTTACGCATCCCTGGTCAGACGTGGTTTCCGCTCGCTGGTCCTTGTCAGCGCCGCGGATGAAGATATCCCGGAACTGACCCACGGATTCCCCCTTGCCCAACGGAACGTTCACTCGTTGTCCTTAAGGTCCTGCGCGATCACCGACAAGGGCCTTGAAGCTCTTTTAGACCATTTGCAAGTGAGCAGTTTTGTGTGTATGTATGCTGAAGAACAATCGATCGTTACACTGTGGATATTTATGCGAATATAGATATTTTTGTTGGGTTAACAGAAATTAGGGGTTTTTCAGGGTCAAAGGAAAATAAAAACCCACGTAACCCTTACCTCTAACCTTCATCAGGATAGAATGAGCTTCGGAGGCTTAAAAATATATTAATAAAATAAGAATAATCAATATTCTAAAATACTTCGATTAATTCAGTTTATTAATTTAGTGAAATATTAACATTACATTCTTAGTTATTTAGTATGTGTATTATTGTATTGTTCGTTATAAAATAACAACAGAGCCTTAGAGGTTGTTTTACACGGATGAAGACTATAAATGCATGGAATCCACAGTGTAATTGTAACATTGTCTTTTTTTGCATAATTTTGAAAAATATCGTTAATGCCCCAATGCATGGGGGGGGGGGAATTTTGTTAACGGTCCCTTTTATTTTTAGGCATTGTTCGAGCTTGAATTAGCCGGTTGTAACGAGATAACGGAGGCTGGCCTGTGGACCTGCTTGACACCTAGAATAGTATCGCTCTCCTTGTCGGATTGTATTAACGTGGCCGATGAGGCTGTCGGAGCTGTCGCTCAATTGTTGCCGAGCCTTTACGAGTTCTCGTTACAAGCTTACCACGTCACCGACGCCGCCCTCAGTTATTTCAACTCGAAGCCGAGCAGCGCCCTCAGCATTCTGAGGCTCCAGTCCTGCTGGGAGCTTACCAATAATGGTGTATACAATATTGGTAAGCCCCGTGAGACGCACACGATCGTCGCCGTTTCATTTAAGACCGCGATATTCTTTGTAAACTGGAAAATTTAATTTTACGAATTAAGGGTAACAATTAAATTAAAAATAAGAACGTATAAGAACAATTGAATTAAAGATACACAAAGTATTTAGAAGAACACGAGAGGATTGCGTGGACGTGTTCCGCGGGAATCCAGGTAGAAATACCGCGGTGACGATAGCGTGAAATTTAGTCAGGTATCACACGCATCCGGCCATTATAAATTTAGAATTAAGGAACACAGCTTTATTTAGCGTTCAGGCTCTCAGCGATAGTTTAAGACTCAATTTCCTAGGCGAGTGGGTGGTCAACGACCGGTTACCGTTATTTATATGTGACACCTTTGACATTAGTAATTCCAACAAAGTGCCTTAAATATACCAAGAATATCGTACTAAGGTAAACAGATTAGCTAGAAACAGGCTGTCTCCGAGTTCGTCCATAACATTGTAAGCTTGTTATGACTTTGGATTATGCAAAGTTCGTATTATTGCGGACTAACTGACAAGAAGAGAGACGATGTAAGAAAAAATTTAATTCCTCTACTAAGAATTTCACTGGCTTAACACTTCGACTATCAAAATTTCTACTACGAAAATTTCTTTCAAATCTCAATAGACAATTGCTATTTTGAAAACTTAATTCTTTGTTAGATTATATCTTACATAATTCCATACAGTATAAATCCACAAAACTCCAGAGGTTAGTTGTAACAGTCATCGAGCCGTATGAGAGACGCTTTGGTCTGTAAAATTAATAGTTTTTCAGAACAAAGAACGCATAATCGTATCGTTATGATTCTCCTGACAATCGAGTCCATAATCAAAATGAAATGCTTTTTATGTTTTCAGTACATTACTTGCCGCATCTGACCGTATTGTCGCTGTCAGGGTGCAGTAAAGTGACGGACGACGGCGTTGAGTTTATAGCGGAAAACTTGCCAAGACTTCGTTCCTTAGATCTGAGTTGGTGCTCAAGGATTACTGACACAGCCTTAGACTATATTGCCTGTGATTTGAATCAGTTAGAGGAGCTTACGTTGGACAGGTGAGAGCGGATCATTGGATACACACGGCCTAACAAGCATTTTAAATCGCCTCGAATCCGACTAGACACACAACGGAAACCCTACCTGTCCGTTCAATCGCTTCATTCATGTTCTAAATACTGAACGCGTCAACGAGCATTCTATTTAGGATCGGCCATTACGCAATAAGTGATTCACCTACCAAGGCTCTCCCGTCGAGACACCTAAGGAGACGGACTCACAATCTGTTTAAACGACCCAATCGAGTCCTCGACAAGATGATATACGCGACATCGAACACGTTGGAAGGCCCCCGTACGAAACGTTTTGGCTCGGTCATGTGTCACATTGTCTTCGAATAATCCGTGCCAATTTGTCTAGAAGTGAAACGTTAATGGAGCTATCGTTATGATCGCGAAGCGATTAGCGTACTCGAATTGAAATAAGAACAAGAATTGGAAGTCTTAATCTTCGTATTCAGAATTTTGATATTCGGTGAACGGAAAATATTCATATAGAAATTTGAGGTTACAACCGCGAAAATGTTGAATTAACGAATTCACAAATTTGAAATATCATAAACAATGTGTATGTTCGAACGAATATATATTTAAGATTCTTCTACCCGTTTGTGTGCAGGTGTGTCAATATCACGGACATAGGTGTAGGCTACATCTGCACAATGGGATCATTGAGCGCATTGTTCTTGAGATGGTGCTCACAACTTAGGGACTTAGGTCTTCAGAACTTGTGCGTCATGAAATCCTTACAAGTACTCTCCGTTGCTGGTAAGGCTTGGCCTATATGTGGATCGAAGTTTAAAATGTAGCACGAAAAGGATATAGTATACGACCGCAACAATAGTAGAACAATGAATGCATTTGGTAATAGTGTACAATTCGGTCGGTATCTCCGATTTTCTTCAAACAGTAATATGTTGAAAGGGACTGTCTAAAAAGGCAAAATCGAATCGAAAATATTCTTCATTTACAAGGAAATTAAAATTGAATATTCCTCGGGCACATTCATTACGACTCTGTTAACGTGTCTGACCAGTGCTTACTATTTCTACTTTTTATAGCCTCTATATCTATACTTTCTAAATAATTCACTACACAATAAGCTTCAAAATAACTTTCTAAAACCCACATTTTAAATAATTACTACACAATAAGCTTTGAAATAACTTAAGCTCTTCTTTGCCGTTAAACAGTTCACGTTAGTTTACTTTAATGTCGATTCGTTCACTTCAAATTAATCATGTTCGCAGGCTGCCCATTGCTCACGAGTAGCGGATTGTCCAGTCTGATACAGCTTCGACATTTACACGAGCTAGAGCTGACCAACTGTCCAGGAACCTCTCAGGAATTATTCGACTATTTACGTGAGCATCTGCCGCGCTGCCTAATCATCGAATAAAATCGATCACGATATCCACAGGGGCAGGGAATGCCCTCTAGATGATTTCTTTGCGTTTCAACGATGCACGACGCCGCGGCCGAGAAACATAGCACGGCGGAGTTTGTATTCCTAAGAGCGAACAGAAAGACGAAGGGAAGAAGACAATGTTTCACGTAAAGCAATACTTAGAAAGACAATGGTTAACGACGACCGAGGGGGAAACATCGTACAGATAGGGAAAAGCAATTGACGTCCAAACGCGAACTAAGTACTGTGTTTTGTTTCTCATGTAACGATCTATAAACAAGAAAAAGAAAACTGGAAAGACGAAAAAAAAAATGAGAGACACTAGCCCCTAAACGTGTAAAGTAAACAATGAGGATACTAAATAGCGCATATAGGCATTTTTAATACACCAGAGCTCCCGTATCAATCGCACCCCTTCTGTTCACACTAGATTCTTCGATAATGGCCGGTAGACGGTGGATTGAAACACGTAAAAATGCAACAATAAACCATCGAAGGAGTTCGTAATGTCTTCGTTCCCAGAGAATCCCTTTTCTTTTACAGTGGACTCTAATTATATTGCCACAGTCGGCGTTGTAGAGAAGTAAAATGGTAATTAGTTCAGAACCCCCTCCATGTTAAGTTCTATCGGCATAGTCTCGGCCGTCAGCGCCTGCTTAAAAGCTGAATCGTCGTGGTGCTCAGATTAACGCAACGTGGCGGGAAAGCGAATTTGTGTGCTCGAAAGTACGTGTGAAGGGGAAGTACCTCGCGTGGTAATATGTTTCGAGTCCTCTGTATTAGTCAAGGTAAGATTACTTTACGTTTTTCAGTAAGGCACATACACTTATGCTTGTACCATTATCATTAGGAACCTATATTGTTTAAAGTGAATTCTTTAATTTGAAGCTAGTGTTTAGAAAATAATATTAATAGCAGTCTTTTTGTTGAACGATTTGATGTTAACGTTAAATTTTCAAGTCTAGCTATACGTAAGAATTTTAACTTAACTTTCTCTCAATCTGTTCTCTTTTAATCGATATTAAATACTCCTTAAATAGTTTTGCTGGTAAAACTTGTAAATGTAACCTAATGTGTCCATCAGTAGAACCGACATTTTATATACACCGACCTAATGAATAAAAGATAATGTCGTCGGTCTCCTTTTCAAAAAGACTTTCTATTAATTTCGGGAATCATTCGAGCAACTGTTGTATTTTTTCGTATTTCGACCCACTATATAGTGTTCCATTATATGGTTGGTCGTTGCATTTTTAAGTTTCTCGAAGGATCGACAAAGTACGAATGAAATAAAATAGAAGAGAAGTGCGTACAATCGATAACAATGTTCAGAGTTTCACGCGTCGCTTGACGATAGGGAAATATTGCGACAGCTAGCCCCACGTAGGTTCTCGCTAAAAGAACGTAGTAAATGTCCGATGAGACGGCACGACAGACTCAAGCAGTTAGAACTGTGATAAATTTTTATTGTACTCGCATTATTTCACTTTGAATGTGTTTTAGAGTGTCGTTCAATCCGCTTGCGAGGCCGTTTAAGACCACGATCTGGTCACGTTAGTCGCGGTGCTTGAAAAGGAAATAACAAAAAAAAAAGAGAGACTAATCGAACTACATAGAAAGTGACTGTTCAACGAGCGAAAAAAAATAAATAAATAAAAAAAAAGGCAAAAAACATTCCGACGAGTCTTGACGGTGATTTTTATTTATTTACGAGACACGGATTCGCGTGATTTGTTCGATGACACGTGTTGCTGAAATAAAAAGGAACAGAAAAAAAGACAAACCGAATGATCGTTGCACATGTATCTGTCGTCTAGAAATGTGTTCGACTATATTTTATCTACGTATATTCCGCTGTCATGTAATTAATGTTTCCTAAATTTAAGGCTTACACCTAGCTAAGTTCTTGAATGTTTTTCATTCACTGTAACGATATATCACAATATAGAGAACGTGTTTTATGTGTTTAATACTGTTAAACGATTTTGACGAATATTTAAAAAAAAAGAAAAAAAAAAGACAAGAACACGATTGCGTCACACTATCCTCCATCGGCACGTAATAATGTGAAGAATTTTTATGCCACTGTTTAAATTGAATTGCTACAGACTATGCAATGTTTTTTATGTTGAAACTTGTACCACCGAATACAATTTTTGTGTAATATTTAGCATTACCTCGACTTTTACCGAACTGATGTTATTTTTCGCGTGTTACCACATATTTCAAATATAACGTCTTTGTATATATTGTACAAATACTAATTAATAATTCTGTTACCAATGGAAACTGAATATAAATGTATCCGCACAGTAAAAATTCTATCGCGAAATCGGGTGGCACGTGACGCCAGTCACGGATATAACTTTCGAACGTGATAACATGATGGAATCTGCTGTGAAATAAAAATTTATTGATCCAAATTTATTTTTGTGCTCTTAGGTATTCTCCCACCATGTGAGTAAACCAAGTCCCGGCTCATCTATAGCACCCTATAGTAATTAAAATTAAATCTGTTGAGCACTGATACATATTTTTATCAATATTTTAATATTTAATAAATTACACATACCCCTAAAGTATATGGAGATATATTTTTAGCTTCTGATTTTTCCACAGATTCCCCGGATACATTAGGTCCAGTAGGTAAAGTCTCTGTGAATGATTCGTTCACAACCCTGAATCGTATAATTTCTCCTGAAGTGTTTGGAGTATTATTATGTTACTTCTTGTAATCATTGTTATTTTCTATACGTGTATAAACACATTAACAATATTGATTAGTTTCGGATACTAATTGAAGTACCTGCATCCATAAATAGATCATGCTTTTCACCATCCCCTGTGTCATACTCCCACACCCAAGCTTGTTCCATTTGATCAAACCTTGACGGATGTTGCAGTTTATTGGGTGGAATTACAATATCTTCAAAAAATCCCAATGTTACTGCAAAAAAAAAATAGTCTCTTGTGTTTATGAAATCCATAAGCCACTACAGGACCAAGGGAAACATAATAATAATATAATAAACATGTACAGTGTAAACAGATTAAAGTGCTTTGGAATTTTAAAACATTATTACTGCAAATTATAAGCAGATCAAATATAATATACAAATTTTTTTTTCATTCGAACTTCCTTATCAACCCTTAAAACATTTAAATATATGTCTGTAATATCCTATATATGATATAGACATACCATGCACACCATCGAGACTACAGCTACGTATCTTCCCTATTAAAATTTCTTCCATAAATGGGCGAAACACAATAACTCGAAATATTACTTTAGTATGAGATGCCCCATCCCCTGGAAAAATATAGGATTCTTCAATCTTCGTGATATCGTGCAGAGCGATACAAAGACCCACGTTCAGGTAAACCTGAAAGAAATGTTTGAACTTGATTCCTCTCGTTGGTAGAATTATTTGAATTATAGTATCCTACCTTATTCGCAAGCTTCCTGTTAAGTTCGTCTGTAATCGCGTCGTTTAATTTTCGTTTAAATTCCCACGGTGGGATCCTAACTGTGTCTTTCAATTCAGCGAGAACAAACATTTTCGTGATATAACCAATAGAATGATGTCCAAATAATACGCAATCGCTGTTATTACTCTAATTCAGTCTGAGAACATAATTCTTTTTCCTCCAATAAGTACGTGGAAACTACAGTTTCATTTAATAGTTGTATCTGCTATAAACCATGGGAGTCTTCATATCGTGAGCATTGAGAAAAACCGCATTTGTGTCAACATAACCTTGAGTGCACGTGCTTGAACGTATTCTCCTGAACGGAGAACAATATTTAAGTTTAGATTTCATATTTGAACTTATTTTACGAGTATTCATAGTGAAGAATGTAGTGGAAAGTTAAGCGATTTGTAATACATAATTAAGTGACAATTGTTTGGAAGTTCGTTTTTAAAAATTATTTTGGAGAACGCGCACTTGAGAGCATGGATGTCGTCCAGGCAATTTTAAAGAACGAAAGCCAGGAGAAGGATTCACGTAAATCCACTGAAGTGCATAAGGATGTAGAAGTTGAGACAGATGTGGGATCTCTTCTCGCATTAGATTACAATACTCTCAACTTGAAAACACTAAGGTAACCTAACAACGGTAGTTATAATTTAATACTCATACTCTGTTTATATCTCCTTTATCCGAATTTCTACTTAATAGTATAGTATATTCTACATTTATCTTCTTTATATTGATTTCCTTTAATTGGTGCACAATATTTTGTAGATCTGAACAAGAAGAATACCTGAAGAGTGTAACAAGGGATAATGTGCAAATATTGTTTAATAACATTTGGGAGCTGCCAACAGAACGTATTGATGAAGCAATAGTGGCAAAATTACCAAAGCCTCAATTTGTGTTACCTAGATCTCGTCAGATTCCAAAGCCAAAACCATTAACAAAATGGCAACAGTATGCTAAAGAGAAGGGTATCAAATCTAAAAAGAAAAATAAATCAAAACTTAAATGGGACGATGAGTTACAAGTAAGTTTCTTCCTTACAATTAATTACATTTTTTATCGAGTTTATACAATAATTTCGTGCCTTTACAGAAATGGATACCTACTTTTGGTTACAAACGTAACAATGCTGAAGAACAGAAAGAATGGTTGGTTGAAGTTAATAATGAGAACAAGGCGATGGAAGATTCATTTGCGGTAGCAAAAGCAGGAAAAGAAGAAAGACGGTCGAAGAACGAATTGCAAAGGCTGCGTAATATTGCTAAAGCGAAAAATATTAAAATTCCACAAGTGGGTCTGCCTACAAGAGAACACTTTCCTGATCCACAACAGTTATCTCAGGCCATTACTGTTGCACGTACATCAACGGCATCGGCTGGCAAATTCCAGGACAGGTACATGCATTAAAACATTAGTTATAAAAAGTACACACAACACTTAAAAATTAACGGCATAATACTTCCAGATTACCAAAGGAAAAGGATGCTAAAGGTATTGCAAGACAAGTGCCTGGTATGAAACGAAAGGCAGAAGAAGTTCCATCAAATCTACAAGATGAAAGGAAACGTAATAAAAACTTAGCAGATAACATCCTTAAGAGTAACGCTAAAATCTTCCGCGAGGACTTTTCTGTGCCAAAGTAGGTTCTCAAGATATTTGACAAATCTTTTAACTTTAACAAGTTCAATATACATGAACATTTTGCACTTTGTAGAGTAAAACCAGCCAAGACACGTGTAATGAAAGGTAAAAGAGGAGTAAAAAGCACGGGATCGAAAAAACCAAAAGCAGGAAAAGGAAAGCGAGACATGCGACTTAAAGCTGGAGGTAGAAAACGAAGGTAAAAGATTGAGTGTTCAATCTCAACGTCCGTTCGTTCATCTTTAATTACACAGGTTCCAGTAATCAAAGAAACATCAATGTATTGTATTCGGATTTCTTACATGTTACATTATAAATAAAGGTCAACGTCAAAATAAATAATATCACAAAAATATATGTACAATGTACTATCACCGACTAGGTATAGAATAGACCTATCATCCAATGCTTTTTTCTGTCCCACGTTCATAGGGCTACGTAGCCCTGTTACCATTTTAGTGTCAATACCCGACGTTACCGATAAAGCATGAATTCTGAGTATTATTAGCACAAATAAAGTGTTATATATTCCATTCATATTACGTGTATCTATATGATTTCACGAGAATAAAAATATCCGATGCTTCAGTTTAAGGTTTCAGTTTTATTATTTATTTATTTTTAAGGTTCAGTTTTATTATTTTGTGAAATGAATAATAAATAAGGGTCTTAGGGATTTATACTGGAGAGCTAAATCTTTAAAAGGAACATGTCGCTTAAACAAATTAGTTAAACATGATATTTATTTGGGGAATATAAACATCATAAATAAACGAGAGCGGGAGAGCGAGCCGCCGGTATCAGTGCTCTCCGTCTGTGTCGACGCATACCGAACGATGCCGAAGATGATCGGAGCGGGCGAACAGGAGAGAGCGAGCCGCGGTATCGGTGCTCTCCGTCGGTGTTGGAGGAATTTCAGGGGTCTATGGGGGGAGGTGTGCGAGCGAGAGAGTACGGTAGAGCGTGCCGAGTATCGGTGCTCTCCGTCGATCCAACGCGCTAGTGAGTTGCGTCACCCAGTTTATTGACTTAGCCGTGTACGCCGTGTACCAAGGTCGTACCATCCCGTGC